>NC_048420.1:22929169-22934382 GCF_013103735.1 Etheostoma cragini | reverse complement strand
TCCACTCCATTTATTATCCTAAATTAGATGCACCTGTTTGAGGTCGTTAGCTGCATAAAGACACCTGTCCACCCCATATAATCAGTAAGAATCCAACTACTGACATGGCCAAGACCAAAGACCTGTCCAAAGACGCTAGAGACAAAATTGTCCACCTCCACAAGGCTGGAAAGGGCTACGGGGACATGTCCAAGCAGCTTGCACAGCGTCACTGCTCCACAAACCCTTTATCTTTCTTACTATTTTATATATATGTATAGTTGCTCTCAGGAACTTTGCACCACGGTCCCCCCTCTCTCTTTAATTTTTGTTCTTCTTCTGCACTACTTACATTTTTATACATACATATTTGGTATATTTTTATACCGCTTCAGTCTCGTTGCACAGGTACTGCACTTGTGTATAATGACATGACAGGCTTTCTATTCTATCTTAAAAGAGAGACTACCCATCACCCACTCTGCCATTGATTTCTCCAGTGATCTGTATGTGCAGCTCCATACGTCCTTGCACCATGACTTTGACATTTTTAATGCAGCTGCAAACACACAGACTCTAAAGACCTAAAGACATGTGCCGCTTTGATTAAGATTGTGATTTAATATCAGGTGGATTTATTGCTCTTTTTCCAGAGCGGTTAGGTGTGATGGAGGACGTTTTGCATGTCTGTCTCTGCAGGTGTATAATAAAGACTAGAGTCATAAAAGAAGCATCATAAAAACAAGACTGAAAATAGAGATTCACACAACACACATTTGGAGTTAATTGGAAATTTGGAGCTTTTACCTACTTTTTTTATTTGGCCTTATGAGAAATACAGACCTGGGGCTTTCTCCAAAGCAACGCTTCTGTTCTTTTTATACGGTTGTCCCAATGATGGCGGACACACTGGTACCCAAACACACATTGGTAACCCAGTTTGTAACCAGGGCCGTACCCAGGACCCCTAATCAACATGCTCTGGATCAGTTGGCTACCACAGCTGGGCTCTTGGGATGGCACCAAGTGCTATTTATTCCTTAAATTTGTGCTTTTCTACAAAATAACGTCAGAGGCTTCAACAAAAATTCATGTCCAGGTTTAACGCCCATGAATCCGGCGGCGCCGCTGTGTGTTGCCGTTGTCTAACTATTTACGACGGGAAACGACAACAAACTTTGAGCTAGCGGCTACACGCAAAAAAAATGGCTAGTTTTGGAGAAACACTGGCCTGTTTGGTTCTTTCAGTGAATATTTATATATATATATATGTATATGTTCACCCACTTAACAGGTTATGACCCTGGATAGGCAATGAGTTGGAAGCAGTTCCACCAGATAGTGTTTTTTACGTCTCGGGTTACTTCAGTAGCAGTAGTAGAAGGAATATAAAAAGCTGGAGAATGTGCCAATATCCAGTATTTTGCTTTTTTAGGTATCAAATTGAGTGTCACATAATGTTATTCTTTCATTATCTTGGGATCCCTGGGGGAGGTCCTGACCTCGTTGGTAGATGTTATGTCTGGGTTGATTTTGCAATAAACCAAGCCACGAAAAAAACACACACACACACCAAGATTTCTTCTTTGCTTTCTTCTGTGTTTTAGACGGAATAAAGGGCTGTATCTGATATATATTAGTATCTGATGATCTGTACTACTACTGTGTTGATGTAAGAGAGAGAGAGAGAGAGAGAGAGAGAGGAACCCTAGGTTGACGAAGTGCGATGGCGACGTCACAGATAGGAAGGCTGGGTATTTTGAGCCTCTTTAAGTGGCTGCTGTTTGGAGAGACATACTGTATTCTGCACTTCAGGAACCTATAAGACAGGAAATGATAATGATGGCGGTGGAGGGAGGAGTGGGGGCTGCGAGAGAGAGAGAGAAAGAGAGAGAGAGAGAGAGACTGAGATAGAGAAAGAAAGAAAGAAAGAGAGAGAGAGAGAGAGAGAGAGAGAGAGAGAGAGAGAGAGAGAGAGAGAGAGGAGGCCAATGAGCAGTGTGATTATTATGGAGTAGCAGGCCAAGCAGTGAAGACAGGAGGAGAGGTTGTTGGGGGGGGGGGGGCGATGCATATTATGGGATGTCTGTGTTGTCAGGCGGGGGGAGGGGCGGAGGCAGTGAAGTAAAGGGGGGGGTGGGGGTGGGGGGGAGTATTATGGTCTGGCCTAGGCCTGTGTTTGTGTGCGGTTGCTTTCACCTTCCACACCACCTCCCTTCACTAACTTGTGTGTGTGTGTGTGTGTATATATGTGTGTGTGTGTGTGTGTGTGTCTGTCTGTGTGTGTGTGCGCACGCTTGTCGACATCACAGCTCGACGTGCACAGACTGTGATGCATGTCCAAGAAATAGTATCTATCTTCAGGTGCAGAGTGAGTCACATGCGAGAAGGTTGTGAGACCCAAGAGAGAGAGAGCAAAGACACAAAGACACAAAGACACAAAGACTCAGACGCAGACGCAGAGGCAGAGTGGCTGCTGGGAATTCATCTAAAAAAAATAACTTCACTGCAAAACTATCCGAGCAGCACGCTGAGCACAATACACCCCCTGTGCCCTGTGATGTAAATCATTGAGGCGAGCGATGGAGCCGTGGACGTGTCTATGTGCGGTGGTTTGCCTTGTTTACTGTCCGAAATACAACGGATTTTCCGTTGTGTTGAAATTCATCAAATTCACCGCAGTTAACCACTTTAGTTTTTTCGTAACCTTACATGGAAGCTTGATCGGTATTCAGTTCAAAACCTGCACGATAACTGGATGAGAAATCATTGTTACAGATGTTGTCACAACTGGATTTTGGCTTTTTGGGCCCCGTTGTCTGAACTGAGACTAGGAGGCTGCTCTAGTTGTGACAGAGAAGTGTTACAAAAGATTGGTAAGTTGGGAAATTTCCATCTCTGTGCAATTAGGCAACAAATGCCAGAAGATGTAGTTGGGAGAGATGGAGTTTTTTGATTATATAAAACAGAGAGAAGCAGTAAATCCTCACATTTTAAAAGCTGGAATCAGTAAATGTTTGGCATTTTTATCTGCAGTGTGTTTTATTTTTAATTTTTATGAATGGCCAGTCCACCACAAAGGAGTTTAATCTTAATATGGTGACACAGTCATCTCCCAGAGTCCCGTATTGCCAGATTTTGGGTTGTTTGCATGTTTCTAACCCTCCTGTTGTCCTCGGGTTAAATTTGGCCTATTTTCTAAAAGTTTCTACATCAGAAATTTGTGTTTCTATCAACCAAAATGTCCCAAAAAATAATGTAGATGGTTCCCTACGACGCCCTTTACAAGTAAAGTAAACGATCAGTTTACCAAATTCTTTGAATTTTGGGTGTTGTATTAAATTTCATAGCATTTGGAAAAAAAATGACTGGGAAAAAACAACAAAAACGTCCAAAAAGTGCAGGAAGAAAAGTGACAAAAACACTGGAAAAAGAACAGAAAAAGTTGTTTCTAATTTGGAGCTAGAAAAACAAAAAGTTGCAATAGTGGGCGGGACCACACAAGGGTTAAACCAATCATAATCCTCTTGCCCGTCGCTAAGCTCGGGACGCAGCAACGGCGGCTCTGCCAAATAGTCTCGCACCCTGCAAAATAAAGGGCAAATACAACATGAACCCTTTTGTTGTCCTTATTTAAATAAACAAAAAATTTGACACTTTTTATTGCTTTCTTATTGCTTTTTTTTGACAAGTTTGAGATACTTTTTTATCACTTTTTGATGCTTTCTTTTCAACATTTTCTTCACTTTTGTAACCTACCATCAGTATCCTGTACACATCAATAACACCAATATATCACCACTAGTTTTACACTGTTTTTTTTTTTCGAATTCATGGTTAGGAAACCTCATTTTATATGAAATTATGTCATAATTTTGTCTTTTGTCAAATTTTTCTTTTTTGGGGGGTGGGGGGGGGGAAGAGCTCAATAAAAGCAGTGAAGTGATCCTTCGTTTAACTTGCGAGAAGCGTTATATGGAACCATCCATGTAAAATTTGGATGAAAGTATCCCAAAAACGGGGCAAATTTGACCCCAGGACAACAGGAGGGTTAAATGAAGATAACAGTAACGTGAGCTTCTCAAATTAGGTAAGTTAATTAGGGCAATACATAATTTTCTCTATTTTTGCTCATTGCAACACAGGGCATGGCCTTGGAAGTGTCTTTCTACAGCTTGTTCTTACTTTCATAGAAAGGCACAAAGGGGACGCCCGGAGAGCTCAGTCGGTAGAGCGGGCGCCCATATATAGACGTTTATTCCTCGATGCAGCAGGCCAGGGTTCGACTCCGACCTGCTGCACGTCATTCCCTCTCTCTCTCCCCTTTTTTGTCTTCAGCTGTCCTGTCAAGGAAGGTCTGAAAAGGCCCCCAAAAAAATTTTATGCAGTGAACCCTCGCTATATCGCGGTTCACCTTCCACGGTCTCGCTGCTTCATGGATTTCCATCGTGCATTGTGTTCTGCATTCTGATTGGCCAAACAGTCTCTCAGCTTCTTCTCCACCTGTGTGTCAATAACGTTGCGGTTTATACCCGTACGTAAAACAGCTCGCCAAATTTAAGTTAGCATATTCTCTTGCACTTTCAAGTTTTCTCTAAAACCCATAATGTCGACAAAACGTTCTGCACCGACGAAGGCGCTTTGCGGTCGGGCCCTAACTTCTTCTGCGATGCTAACTATCGCAGAAGAAGTTAAAACCTTTAACTTTAAAAGTTAAAGTTAACTCCTGGACATGCTAACGGAAGGTAGAAGCTATGCGGCTGTAGTTTGTAACGTTTATACAGTACTTTTATTTGTTAAACAAATGCTTGGTCCTGTATTACGGAGTATTTCATCGTATAATAATTGTAAAAAAAATAAAAGTTAATTCTTCACGGATTTCGCCCATCACGGGCTCTTTTTGGAACGTGACCCCCGGGAAAAACGAGGGTTCACTGTATACAAAGACGACGGGTGAAAGGGTCACGGGGAAGGATTTGACCCCCCCAGCACATCTGAGCCGTACGGGCCATCCCGACCGACCCCGACATCCCAATCTTATGTTTCCCTTTTTCTTTTCTTTTTTCTCTCCATCTGCCAGCCGCTGCTGTGTCACCTCCCGTGGCAGACATTTTGAGTCTGATCAAATCCGTTTGCACTTTGTTGTGCGGTGCAGCCTGCGAGCGCATACCGTAGGGCACGATAGGTGCAGCGGAGGTGGTGTCTGTACGGCGGGTGGAGGAGGGCGGGGGGGG
>NC_048420.1:22926408-22929069 GCF_013103735.1 Etheostoma cragini | reverse complement strand
GGGGGGGGGGGCAGCTCGAACAGGGTTAGAAGCCAACGTGTCGGGACTCCGCCACACAGACACAGAGCTCGGGTGAACACTTTGTCACTGGATTCATGACTCGTCCACAGATTAAAAACTATCTCATATCAGCATGAAATGTCCCCAATTTTCACAGGTACAACTACCGAGATAATATGACGTTCACGTGCATTGCAATGTCTTAATAATTAATCCGTTGTCTTCAAGTGGTCGAGCTCCCTGCTGGTCCCTAACTGGTGTTTTTTCTGCACAATAAGTCATTCATAATGACTGACAAATGCACACTCACCCTGGGAAATCACCGCCAGCTGTTTGTTCTCCAACAGTGGTTCCCAACCAGGGGGGACTTCTGCAGTTGCTAGGGGGTACACGGAGAGTGTATGGAGTACACATGCAACTCATAAACAGCAAACGGTCAACCAATTTACCATCATTATACCAGCAATTCCACAAGAATGAACTATAATATGTCCAAAAACATTTCCAGTACAAGAACAGAGGGAAATATGACTGGAATGAAATGTAAAGAGAAATTAAAATAAAGACACAGAAAAAACAGTAAACAAAAACTCAATGTGTTGCTAAAAAAAAACTAATACCTGCTTCTCGTCATAATAGTTGTCAGATTTATCTATCATATATTCAATAATTTAATAAAACTAGAGGAAGGCAGGGCGATACGTCGTTAGCTTTCCGGCGGAGGCTAACTGTGGAACAGATCGTGCAGCGCCGTAAATCCTGGTACGTCCTGATTATCATCTGCGCGTGAGCGAACGTATTGCACATGTGCAGAACGGACCGTGTACCGACAGTGACGGTTGAGTTCAGTGAACGCGGGACGCGATCCCCGGTCTCCTAGGTGACAGTCCCGCCATCCCAACCAACCTCACTACGCGGATTTTGGCCCTTTAATACTACTCGCTACGGCGTAAATTCACACGCAATCGCAGGGTACTGTAAGTCAACGGAGGCCAAACGGCGTTGACATACACGCGAAAAAGCAAGTATGCGTCTTGATAACACCATACATTACATTCAAGTGGAAACTTGTTGCAACAATCACACTTTTCAACTATTTATTTGTCCATAGACGTTACTTTTAGCTACCTGTGTAAACTTAATCTCACAAATACAGCATGTAATAAGTGTTTTTATTTCTTTTTCCCCCTTCTTTTTTTATCTGCTTGTACCCCTTTTCTTTCCTTTAGTTAAAAATATTTTTTTTATTTGTAAATTGGTGGCAAACCCATGCATTTTTTGTTATTGTATATTTATTTGTTCTTCTTTTTTATTATAAATGCACAAATAAAAAAGAACAATTAACATCTATCTATCCATTTATCTATCTATCTACCTATCTATTTAGTATTAGTTAGTTTATCTTAGTATTTCATTCATATGTATATTCTCTGCTGTGTGACTGATTTTTCTGCACTATAAAAACATAATTTCCCATTTTATTGGGATCAATAAATTATCTCTCTCTCTATCTATCTATCTATCTATCTATCTATCTATCTATCTATCCATCTATCTATCTATCGTCCACATACTTTTGGCTATATACTGTACTCTGGCTGCTAAATTTGGGCTTTTCTTGCACGCTCGTCGGTGACTCGAGCAGCATCAGCAGAGCGGACTCTTCCTGTAGTGCAACAATAACAAATACATAACTCAGTCCGATGCTTCACAGGCCCCCAAAATATCGAACTTCCCATTATCATGGGACATGTACACCGTGGACTTCTCGTCATTCAGACGCCCAAATCTTCTCCACTAAGCACAAAACAGTTGTGCATGGTCGCTCCACCGTCTCAATGTCTCAATGTACTACAGTTAATGGTGGGAAAAAACTGTCTAGGACCCAGACGTTTTTCCCACCATTGACTGCAATGCATTTCCAGGCAGCAAGTGGAGCAAGCCAGTGTGTGTGTGTGTGTGTGTGTGTGTGTGTGTGTGTGTGTGTGTGTGTGTGTGTGTGTTAGCAGCAGATAGTTTAACTCAGCTGTTGGCTTGGCTCTTGTACTTCTGGGCTCCCTGTTTCTTGTTTTTAGGGGAGAAAGAGAAAGAGAGAGAGAGAGAGAGAGAGAGGGGGGGGGGGGGGTTTAAAGCAGCAGACTTGAAGGTTTTGACTACAGCTTGACCTCTGACCTCCTCCCCTGCAGGGCCGTGCATGTAACCTGACTTTTTAACCTCACTGACCTGCTCACAAGTCCTTTTTCCCGCCCAGTCAGCCCATCTTGTTACTTTCATGTGTGTTAATGGAAAGCTTGTGTATCGTACATTTAAATAATCCTTATATCCCAGCTCCTGTATGGAAGAACGGAGGGGTTACACCAGGGTTACCCCACTTTTGGTGACCCTGAGCGGCTTTTTTAAAAGGTGGCCCTCAACCTTTTGCATTGCATCTGCATCCCGTGCAGCAGGGCTCGTATATACAGTACCGTGCCTGCGCATACATGCAAACATGCACGCTCAAGTTAAGCAGTCATGAGGCGCACACAGTTGCCATGTGACGGCTTTTCCTTTTTTTTTTTTCTCCCCTCCTTTCTCCTATCTCTCTCTCTTTTTGGAGTTATGCTTATTGAGGGATGTCAGTGACTGCGCTCATTACTATTATGGGATGCCACACAGTGGTGG
>NC_048420.1:22925259-22926308 GCF_013103735.1 Etheostoma cragini | reverse complement strand
ACCTGAGGACCAGGTAACCATAGTCCTCAGATTGGACAGATAGTCTACCTAGCTGTCTGGATTTACCCTGCAGAGACCTGAGGACCAGGTAACCATAGTCCTCAGAAATCCACCAGAGTCTAAATTACAACACAAAGTAAGAGGAAGGTAACGGACATTCGGCTGAAATGAGGGACAATTGTTGGTATTTCTGCCGGCATTGGAGCAATCCTGAAAATTAAACGTTGTGGATATAGACCCCCCTTCTTCTAATGCAGAGGTCCCCAAATTCTTACATATGAAGGGACAAAATAAAAGGAGACTAAGCATAAGCATGTTAAATGCCATGGCGGGCCAAAACGGGCCAAAACGGGCCAAAATGGACCAAATTGAGCAGCCTTGTTTCAAATGAGAGAGACCGAAAATTCACAATACAAAACACCGAGACATACTTTGGGGTTTGGGACCGTTGGGGGGACATTATAAGACATTTAAAGCTGAGCTTTGTCTCTGGCACCGTGTGAGGGATATTTATCACTACTTTCTGACAATTTATCACACGAGCAATTAATTAAGTAATTCTAAATGATTTTGTCTCTTTTCTTTAAGTTGGTTTTGTCCACTCTGGTCCTGCAGAAGGAATAGTCAATTGAATCCGATTTGTTTATGGTTTAATACACTTAACACTAAACTCAACATGAACAGACACATTAAAATACACAATCACCAACACACACACACAGTGTTTGTTTGCTTTTAACAATAGTGTCCAGTGTGCGAGTGCATCGGTACACGCTGTTCTTGTTGTTCAGTTTTTCCTTTATAGTTGGCCATAAGCAAAATGTGCATTGTTGTTCAGACTCAAGACTCAAGACTTAAGAAGCTCGACACACTGGGTGCTGAATCCTTGTTTAGGCTAACTGTGTGTGTGTGTGTGTGTGTGTGTGTGTGTGTACGTGCACGTGGTTGTGTGTGCACGTGTACACACATGCATGTGTGCGCGCTCTGAGAGACGAGGGAGGAAAAAAAAGAAAAGAAAAAAAGAGAGGTCAGGTTTCTATCCCATGATG
>NC_048420.1:22924546-22925249 GCF_013103735.1 Etheostoma cragini | reverse complement strand
CCCCCCACCACTCCGTCTTCTCTGAGCTGGTTGCCCCTGACAACGCACTTATAATGAGGTCAGATGGACATCCAATAATAATCACCAGCAAGCAGCAGAGTGAGGCGTGTTGGGACAGACAACAAGTCAAAGAGTCAGAGCAACAAGACAAGATGGCCGCCAGATGATTATAATCTGTGATTTGGCTCTGATTCACCACGTCACACAGAGTCAGAGTGAAACTGATCTGGAATCAGTGGATTCACTCTTATTCACCTGGTAATCTGGTAGCTAGGTGACTTGATTTGCAGTTTGAGAGACAAAGTTAAAATCCACTATTTAAACTTAGAGCTTTTATTAAGGAGATAATAGTTTTGAATCTTTAATAATATTTCATTTTATTTTATTTTGGACTTTTCTGATTTCAAATAAGTTTAATGTTTCTATATTTAGTTTTACAGTAGATGGCAGTTTGTTTTTGTTGAGGCCAGGTGTAATATCTCAGATGTTCGTTGCTACATAAACCAGGGCTGAAGTCAAGACCACCTTAGTCGAGTCCAAGACTAGGACTAGTCGAGTCCAAGACAAGTCCAAGACCAGGACTAGTCGAGTCCTAGTCAAGACAGAGTCCAAAGAGGTTTGAGTACAAGACAAGACCGAGTCCAAAAAGGTTAGATTCCAAGACAAGACCGAGTCCAAGAAGGTTTGAGTCCAAGACAAGACC
>NC_048420.1:22919063-22924446 GCF_013103735.1 Etheostoma cragini | reverse complement strand
TGTGTACTTGAGTCAGGGGGTTAAGACGGGTGAGATGGCCTCGCACGAGATGTATTAAGATGGGATATTAAGTGTGTTAGCAGCTCGTTTCTTTCTAGTTTTGACTCAAATCTGAAGCTGGCCGCCGGTCAAGCTCGGTTAGCACACATGCTAATGGCACGGAAACTAACGATTGTGGCAAAGATGGCATGTCAGATGAACGGAGAGATGGAGTGAGTGAGGGCGCTAATCTTTGTGAGCTGTCCCACTTATTAGCTTAGCTAGATAAAGTTGGATTTATAGCCCAAATATGTCCATGTGCTGAGTGTTTTGTACAGCTTTTTTTTTTTTTTTTTTACCGGGTGCTGTGTTTTGAATGTAATTCGGTGCTAAATATTCACTTCCGTTTTCTTTTTTTGTTGTTCTTATTTCCCTTGTCGAAACCTGCCCTCACCTTACTACACACAACGACCTGGGACAGACTCGAAGATTGGGTCAGAATCCTGGATTATCCTAAAAAACACATAACTTTATTTAGTTAGCTAAACTGTTAGCTAACTAAATAGAAAGTTTTCAGCTGTCCGCTATGTCTGGAAGCGAGGACGACAGAGATGATTATGGAGCCCCCGAGGACCGGTTAATGCACGGTAAGACAAGGCTCATTTGTTAGCTGAAATTGCTAATGTTAACACTGGCTGTAGGCTAGCATTAGCAGATGTTTCTTTTTTACATTCATATCAATCATGTTACGTTAGCAAAGCGCTCCGCTAGTCAATGCTAACTGCCGGGTGCCAAAAAACGTTTTCCTAGGATGGCGATGCCATAGGCCCGCCTTACTCTTTCTCTGATTGGCTAGTCCTCGTTGCCTGCTCTGATTGCATTGGTTAGCTGAAGGGTAAGAATGTCACGGTGAGCCAATCAGATGCCGAGTACGGCTGGTTATGGTGGGAAACGCCTTCGCCATCCTAGGGGAGAAAACACTCGCCTGCCGGGTAGCTAACGTCAACGGCAACATGAACAAACTCGTTTTTTCCCCGCGACTGAACTGCTGTTTAACACCTTAAAAAAAAAACACGACGTTACCCCCCCAACCACTACCAGAGAGTGTATGGCGGATGGTAGCTGCGTTGGTGCGAAGTCACGCCAACTCACCGGCATTTCCCGGGGCCTAACGTTAGCCTGCTACCGGTATTATTTACGTGTCGATGACAAGATGGAGGCAGCCAGTTAGCTTGGAAGCTCGCGGATGACGTTCGGAAGCGTTCCGCTCCTCGTGGCCTCGGCGCCTTCGGTTTGAGTGTGTGTGAAAAAGTAGAAATATTACAACGTAGGGAACCATGTGTAGCATCTTACCTAACCTTACGGTTTTATCTGGTACAACAACGACTAACAACACATACTAGTGTGGTCGAAGATCGCATTGTTTACAGTTTGTATAATACCGACGTGCACGCGCTGCGTACACGGTGGACTCATTGAGAACAAGTAGTCCTGCGAGTAAAAAATCGATTAAAAAACTGCATTTCAACCTTTTTAAATCGCACTGAATTTTTTATAAACATGTGCAAGTGCATGCTGCATTAACACAATATTATGCTAACAGGAACAGATGTTGATTAAAAATGGGCAAAATCGTTACATGCAGTTTGCACAGAGACCATAGTCAAGGTTTCGTTTACTGTCATCTCATAATCTCAGACCCTGCAGCTGGTAATACATCAGTGCTGGAAGAGGTTTTCAGGTCTTTTAGTTAAGTAAACAGGTAAAAATATACACTGATACAAGTCAAATGCTGCATTGAAATGGTAATTCAAGTCAAAAGCTGGTTTAATCACTTTAAATACTGCAGGGTAGTTTAACCAAGAATAATACATCAGGTGTTATATATTGAGTTAACTTTCTATATCTGCAAAGTAACTAGAGCTGTCACGTAAATGTAGTGGAGTTAAAAAAGTGAAATATTCCCCTTCAAGTTGTAGATAAGTAGAAGTACAAAGTAGCATAAAATGTATTAAAGTAGAGTATATGTACTTAGTTACGTTCCACCACAGATATACACATGTACTCAGGCATAAAGTCACAAGTAGAGATACAACTTGCATTTATTTAATACTTAATTGCCATACCAACATGATTGATTAGAATTTGTGTCAGTGAGCTCCCTTAAAGACAGATTAAATAGGAAAGCCACTTATTTATATGCAGCACATAATACATTAAGCTAAGTATAAAACGGGTAAAATAATCACAAATGGGTCAAATCAACACCAGCACCTGTAGGTAAATTAGCAGCAACATCTGCCTTAAAATAGGAACGTAACGTTTAAATCATTTCTATGTTTTATGAAATAATCACTAAATGTGCTGAAGGGGCAACTCAACATTATACATGAAGTCAAAATGGGATAATGAACTAACAGTCACATGTATGGTATGATGTTAGTGAAACTCAACATACTTCAACTGAGGGTGTTTAACTGGAAGAATTTGTTTTTTTTTTTTTATTATTACGTCTCAGATTAGCAGTAAAACATCTTCAGCACACCAGCCCTGTTGGAGACACTCTGGGTGCTTAGTAGCACATCACACGCATGTTTTTGGGAGTTGTGAAGTCATTTTGGGAGGATATACATTTAGTTTTGCGTAATGTACTAGGATATTAGATTACTTTCTCATGCACTGTCTTATACGTGGGTCATGTTTCACCTGTAACAGTACAGAGGGACAGGTACGCAGTCAAGGTACTCCTTACAGCAGCGATTAAAGCGATGACCAGAAACTAGTAGACGCCTGATTGTCCTAAACAGAAACAATGGTTTGATGTCACACAAGAAATACGGGCGATGGAAAGGTTGACTCTTGTGCAAGGTGTGAGAGAAGGTCTGTATACCTAAAGATGGCGGACGTGGACACTTAAATAAAGCATGAGGACATTGCTTCACAGCTTGGACTCAGTGGATAAAGCATTGACTATAAATGTATACATTTTATTATTATTTTTGGGATATTCTCACCTTTTTCCCACAGAAGTTTCCCTGCCCGTCCCTTTTGGGTTGTTTTTCTTACTCACAAATTGAGGTGACTGATCAGTTTTAATAATGTACTGAACATTCAATAAAAACTGAAGTAAAACAACAACAAACATCTGCCGTAATGCACAATTATTTAACCTGCTGCAGGTGTTAAGGAGGCGGACAGCCAATCTGGAAACTGGACGTTCTGGACTCAGTTTAATTATTGATTATCATGTAAATAATCAAAATATAAAATAATCATCAGTTTTCTAGATACCAAATTTATGTTGTTTAACCCTTGTGTTGTTTATGCGTCAACCATGAAACATTATTATCACTTTTTCAATGTTGTGGGTGCTTTTTAAAAGTTTTTTTCAAAAATTATTTGACATTTTTAATGTTGATATTTCCAGCGCTTATTTCGAAGGCCCATTTTTGTGTGACAAAAACACTAAAAATTGGTCAAATTGGACCCGAGGACAACATGAGGGTTAAGGTTACCCATTAGTATTTTAACATTTCACTTTTTTAACATTTCACTTTTTTAGAGTGTGATAGTGTTCTTTTTGCACAGCTGAGAACAAAGGCGCATCCCTCACACACACACTCAGTTTGTCTTCTTTTACGACCCAAAAAGCTCATCACATTAAGCGTCTTCCTCGCCAGGTGCATCCTAACGGCGGCTTGCCGTTCACTTTTAACCATACTCAATTATATTAACGGGCTCTGAGTGCCACGCCGCTTCACTTTGGAGCCGCTGAGGCAACGCCTAACAAACACTGGACTGGGATCCTCTCGGCCGTAAGGCCTGCAGAAGGGGGTTGCTAAATTATCTCTAATTGGTTGTAAATTACAGTTTAAACCACTTGCGCAAAACTGATTTTGAATCATCTCCTTAAGGGCAAACTTGTAAAATGGACTAACCCAAACCACTATCTTCTCCTCTACTGGTCGCGGTTCTCGGGACTCCTGCAGGTTTTCATTCCAGCCATCTAATCATGGACCACTTAACTGTCATTGGACACCAAGTGAATGTGGTTGCAGCCTGGCAGGGGTGGACCAAGGTCTAGGTCCAGACTCTGTTCCCTGACTTGTGTTGAAAGCCATGAAGTTAGTTGGTCTATGCAAAAGAAAAATAATGATTCATTATAATTCAAACGCGAAAGGGCTGCGTCAATCAATCCCTCCCTCTTGTAATTAGTGATGACAGTAATGATCTTAAATAGAAAATCATCTTGATTGAGCCATAATGGAAACAATACTACAGATTTTTAGACGTACATCAAAACCAAAGGGTAAGAGTGGGAGAAGCTGCTCAACGACGGGGTATTTTTTACCTGCTGAATTGGTTAAATTGGTTAAACCGGGCCAACGAAAGACCACCAGTGTGTGTGTTTGTTTACAGCAGTACATGCAAGTGTCTGCAGATATGCATGCTATGCTACGGTTACGGCTCCCTGTTCGGTAATGTTATCACACGCCCTAATACGCCAACACACAGTTGCTCAACCACGAAGTGTCTCCTTTGACCTGATTTGCAGATGACGAGGATGGGGAGATCTCCGAGAACGAGACGCCGAAGGTGAAGAAGAAGAAGAAGGCCAAGAAGAGCAGAGAGAGCAAGGGAAGCAAGAGGAGGTCTCGCAGAGAGGTGAGGATGCATCTGTGTGTGTGTGTGGGGGGTGGTGTGTGTGTGTACGTGGGGACACCTAACACTCTAAATCTAAGGGATATTAGACCTGCTACAATTAGTTGGGGCTATTTTGATAATCAACAATCATCAAAGTAATTTTTCATTCAGCAATGGCAGAAAATGCTGTTTTCAGCCTCAAGTATAGCGTATATAGTAAACATGCTGAAAAAAGACTTTATGAAATTTAGATTTTTACAGAATTGTATTATCTTGCAGTATTTTTTTGCTTTTGTAAGATAAGCTAGTCGACTTTCAGCGAGAAACCTGCTTCCCTGTCCCGTTGCCCTTATTCTAGAGCATACTGGTCTCGGTTTGCTAATTTCTGTCTTTGCTCTCCTCGTTCCAGGAGCTTCCCATCAGCTCCCCAGAGGCCATGGATGTGGGCAAGGTGGAGGAGGTGGAAGATGGCGGCCTCGCCCAGCACTCCGACAGCGAGGGCAGCGACTACACGCCAGGACGCAAGAAGAAGAAGAGAGCCAGCAGCGGCAAAGAGAAGAAGAGGAGCAGCTCCGGCGCCGAAAGGAGCAGCTCCAAGAAGAAAGAACCGGAGCCGGAGGAAGATGACGACGACGATGACGACGACTTCTCGGTGAGGAACACCAGCCGGGGTGTTTGAGGGGCAAAAATAAGGTTTCAGTGGAGTGGTCTGAGGTTTATATCCGTGCGCCGATCGCTTTAAGAGAATTGCAGGGCGTGT
>NC_048420.1:22907196-22918963 GCF_013103735.1 Etheostoma cragini | reverse complement strand
AGACTGACAGGGATTAGTCTCCCCTGTGCTTTCTGGCAAGGGTTGGAGATCTGTAGCAGGAAAGTTTAACTCTCTTCATAGTGTCATGTTGTTCATGGAGAAGAAAAACTTGGAAATTAGGGTGAAATTCAACGCTACCAGGATGTTTGAGAGGTGCATGTCAGGCTACAGGTAGGGTACGTATCTCCACGTACATCCACGTACCCACAGCGTTGACATAAGGCAGAAGCATAAATTGGCCTGTTTGTGTTTTCTCTTGGGCTAATGGCTTCTTTTCAGTTAGTCGATAATGCGATTGTCCAACCAAATTCTCATTTGTCAGACGATGGCTTGTGCTACTTTCATAATGCAGCCGTGTGGCGCCCAACGCGCCCTTCCTTTCCTGCTGAACACGCCAGGCGCCCTTCTTTGAGGAAAAAAGCCCAACTGAACATGTTTTCGAGGCACAGCTTTGGGAGCATCTGATTACTATGATTCAGAAGTAAATATGTCAGCACGATGGAGTACTCTGGCCTGTGCTCTGACTGAAGGGAAGACTGAAGCACGTTTCTCAAAACAAGCAGAAACTTCCCCCGTACGCTTCTTGGACTGGTGGGAAACAAAGTAAAAGTATAGTAAAATGTCTTAAACACAGCATCAATGTGCAAAATAATCAGCAGGGATGTAAAGCTGGGTTTTGGGCAGCGCCTAAGTCGAATTAATGTGAGATCTAAACCAACTAAAAGACTTCTCTCAGATCTAGGGATTGTGGTCCCCGGTCGACTTGTTCCGAGTAGTTTTTGTCTGTAAGCTTTTTGAGTGTTATTCATTTAATTCAAATTTTATTTATAGTATCAATTCATAACAAGAGTTATCTCGAGACTCTTTACAGATAGAGCAGGTCTAGACCACACTCCAGAATTTACAAGGACCCAACAGGTCTAGTAGTTCCCAGATCCATCATCTGCTGCAGGTTTACCAAGGTTTTAGACCCGGATATAGTAGTAATAATAAAAATGGTTGAACATTTTTATAAAGGAAGGGCAGGCATAAAATGTACAGAGGAAAAACAGACGGTTAGACGGTGTTGCATCGTGTTCGTTCGTACAGAGCTCAGCCGATTAATTTGTGTTTTGTCATCGATTTTGACGTTTGAGTCATTTTCCGAGATTTTATTTATTATTATTTTTTTGGAAGACAAAACGGCTATTTAAAGATGTGATATTGAGCTTTTTCGTTCTTCTCTTAGATGTTATAGACCAAATTGTTAATCAAGAACATAATTGACAGATTTACATGTAATGTAGTTAATAGTTTCAGCCTTTTGCTGCTTTGTTACAAGTGCCAAAGTTGGACATTTGGGTCACAGTTTAGGACACATGTCATGCTCCTTTTAAGGAGGTTTCATCCCAACAAAAGATGCAAAAGAAGAAGAAGGAATAAATTATGCCTAAGTAGGGCTGGGCGAGATGGAGAAAATCTAATATCACAATTTTTTTTTAACCATATACCTCGATACCGCAGCGATATTGTAGTGTTGAATAATGTTGCTTTCACAAAATATTGCCTTAATGAGATTTTTGTTGATCATCAGTAAAGTACCAGGTCATTTAATTTAATTATCTTTCAAAACTAAGTGGTCAGAGTGGCAGGTGACTCCAAGTGGACTTATCAAATATTCATTTTTGTAGCATTCGTTTGGTTTCTAATTTCCGACCCTCTTCGTCAGACGTTTAAACCTATTAACCCCGCAAACACGGTCCGGTAGAGTCGAGGAAATCATTTCAGAATGAACCGAAACAATCATTAAATCCGGGTAAAATTCAGTTGATGTGGAAAGGCTTCCGATAGCTGGGTCATAATCGTGTACATGGTGAGGTAAAATAATGGTTGTTGCTGACGCACAAGGAGGCAACAAAGGTGTAGGAGGTGGATGGCTTGGCTTATGTGATAAACAACAACAATGTTTCCTTATTATTTAAAAAGAACTCTACACGTGAACTGTGCCGTTTAGACTTATTTCCCCAGATCCAAAAAGGAAAAAGCCACATTTGGTCCCACGTGTTCGTCCCCCCAGCCGGTGCGTCGTCATGTCGGTGCTGTAATCATCTGGCTGCATCTTCTCATGTAAAACGTGTTTGTTGTGAACAACAACAACAACAACAATGTTCAGAAAGACACTTGGAAATGGTTATGTTGTCTCTGTATGCCTTAACGATTCCCGTGATGCACAAAACATGAACAGACTCATTGAATGTACATATAAAAACGGCATTTATGGATTTCATACTACTTTAGCGCATATTGAGTTATGGGCAGAACAGCTTTGCACATGTTGGGGACTTGTCTGCTAAACCAGGTCCTCCTACACACTCTTGTCACCTAATCAACTGATCACATTAGCATTAAAAACGCCTCACTCATTGAGATAAAGCGGTTGTTAGAAAACCAGAAAAAACATCTTATTCCAGCTTGTTAAATATGAAGATTTTCTAGTAAAGCTGGATAATATATCGATATTATGGTATGTGACTTGATATTGTCTTATATTGCAGATATCGTAATATGGCATAAGTTGTCTTTTCCTGGTTTTAAAGGCTGTATTACAGTCATCATTTTATGATCATACCAGACTGGTGTAACTGTTGCTTCCACCCATTTAGTCATTATATTCACATTACTGATGATTATTTATCAAAATCTCATTGTGTCAAAATATTCTGGTTTCTAGTTTCTTCTCTCCTCTGACAGTTACTGAATATCTTTGAGTTGTGGCCAAAGCAAGACATTCAAGGACATTTTTCACCATTTTCTGACATTTTATAGACCAAACAACTAATCATTAATTAGGTTAATCTGAACATTAATCTAGAAAGGAATGGTGAGTTTCAGCCCTTGATGTGTGGCCGTGTAATGTTATTAGTTAGTTAAATAGTTAGTTAAATAATTCATTTATATATATATATATATAGTTTTGACAGATGGCTGTCGAAACCAAGGTCTAATATTTGTGGTTGTTCACCTACAGGTTTTGTTTGTTAACGCGTATATTAGGTCACATTTGTGGACTGTATTCTCTGTTTTAATTTAACAATGATTAATTAATGTAATGTATTAATCTTAATGCAGTTTATTGTTTGTTTCCTGTAGGAGCCAAAGTCGTCATCGCAGCTGCTTGACGACTGGGGCATGGAGGACATCGACCACGTCTTCACCGAGGAGGACTACCGCTCTCTGACCAACTACAAGGCCTTCAGCCAATTCGTCAGGTAGATGGCACTCGTTTGCACTTAAACCAAGCTCGCAATGCGCTGGAAAAATCCGAGGTATTTAACTTCAAATACCTTCAACTGCCCCTCAAATCTCTGCAGGGTGAACCCAGACCGCCAGCTAGACTATCTGTCCAATCTAAGTTTTAAAAAAACAACTTCTTTCCCAAGGCTATTAGACAGAGGCCGCGTCGCTGTGTACGACAGTTGGCACCGCCCACGATGATTGTGATTGGTTTAAAGAAAATCCAATAAAGAGCAAATTTTCTCTCCACAGGAGGAGGAAGGTCTGTCAATGCAAGACCAGTAGATTACAATCCTGTGTTGCACTAGTTTCTTTTTCATACTATTATGATTTGAAAGTAAAATTGAGCTAATGTGGCAGTTGCCGTAATCTGCAAACAGCAAAATGTGTCAAATATCCACTGCGATCATGTCGGCTCCATCAGGCTTGTGTTTTAAATGTGGGGTTTCCCTCCCCTCCAGGCCCCTCATCGCAGCCAAGAACCCCAAGATCGCCGTGTCCAAGATGATGATGGTTCTGGGCGCCAAGTGGCGAGAGTTCAGCACCAACAACCCCCTGAGAGGAGCCGCGGCCGCCAACGCGGCCCTGGCCACCGCCAACGTACCGGCGGCGGTCGACACCATGGTGGCAGAGGTCGCCCCGGCTCCTGTAGCGCCGGCAGCTCCAGTAGAGCCTGAGCTGCCCCCTCCACCGCCGATACGCAAGGCCAAGACCAAGGAAGGCAAAGGTACAGTTACAGGAGGAGGCTGTGATTGTCATGATTCCCCCGATTGGATACACAACCAACCAATCAGAGCTTTGTAGGCGGAATTAAAAGATGTCATTGTCAACAAAACAAAACATTCAACTTTCAAATTAGGCTTAATAAAAGAAAATTGTCAAATGATATTCCACAACCTGAAATTTCAAAGCTGGGTTGCAACATCACATACTTGATATCGGACATTTTTTCTGCTGAGAGGAAGTTCGGGGTAATTTCCATCGATTTGTTGATTTCTAGCTGATCTTTTATTCTAATTTTTCTCAACCTCTTCCTTTCTGTTGTGTGTCGGCAGGTCCCAACGCCCGCAAGAAGTCCAAACCCACACCTAAACCACAAGACAAGAAGAATAACGCCAAGACCAAGAAAGTGGCACCTCTCAAAATCAAACTGGGAGGCTTCAACAGCAAGCGGAAACGCTCATCGGTACGACCCGCCTCTCCTCCCCTCTGCCTCCTGCTTCTTGCAAACAGTTGAGGTGCTTTGTTGCTGTTTTAGAGCTACAAGGATTAATCAGATATTTGTCAACAATTGATTAATCGCCAACTATTTTGATAATGGAGTAATCGGTTTGAGTAGTTTTTTAAGAAGCACAAGTTAAAATGTTCTCATTCCTGCTATTTTAAAATGTGAATATTTTCTGGTTTCTTCACTCCTCTGATAGTTTTACTCAAACCACACTCCCAAACCATACACTGGGACATAGGAACGCGTCCCAGGGCATTACTCTGTGACAGTTAAATGAATATGTTTGAGTCGTGGATAAAAGACAAGATTTGAAGACGTAATTTATTGCTTTGGGAAACACCGATCTATATCTATTCAAGGGCATTTTTCCCAGATTAATCGACAATGAAATGCAGCTTTAGTTGCAGCCCTAAACTCTTTTTACACACGCCGCTTGTCTCTCCTGTTGCTCAGAGCGAGGAGGACGAGCCTGAAGTGGACAGTGACTTTGAGGACGGCAGCATGAACAGCGTCTCCGTCTCCGAGGGATCGAACAGCCGCAGCAGCCGCAGCAAAAAGAAGCCGTCCAAGAGCAAACCCAAGAAAAAGAAAGGTACGTGTGCATGCTCGTGTTGTATGAGACGGTCTTCCTCTTTGTCTTTTCCACGATTCTCCTTTTTTAAATTTCTTTCAGTTTCTTTTTCTTGGTCCTCTTACGGTGACATTGAATACACAATCTCTGTTTTGTGTAACCTGCGGGAGTTGAACCCGTTACCCTGCTGGTTTCATGCTCTGTGTGACAAGTCAGAGCTCTACCTGTTGAGGTGTGAGCGGCTGCAGATAAGAGCCTACAGTTAGCGGATTAAACACACAGCGGCCGGCCATAATTACTGCGTGCCGGGTGAGGCATTAAAAGGCTCTGGAATGCACGACAACAGGAGGAGGTGCATGTGTGAACGCACACACACACACACACACACACACACACACACACACACACACATATGAGTCACTGTGAGTCAGCTGAATTATGAGTATATTTAGAAAGACGGCATCTTGGTCTGGGTTGTCGCCTACCATGTCACAGATGAATGGAGATTCTTAGCTGTGGATATCATTTTAACGACAGTTGTAGTGTTTTGGTAAGTCTCTGAGGACCTAAGGTAAACATCAGACAAACATAACCCTTGAAATCTGACATCTTGGAAGGAAAAACCATATACTTTGTGTGTATTTTGACGAAAAGATCATTAAGAAATACAAGAACTTCTCTGATAAAATGTGCAAACTTGTTATTGTGAGTTTTGCATCATTTAACCTGCTTTAATAACTTTTAACCATATATTGAGGAACGAGCAATAAAGATGGATTCAGCCCACCTAAGGTTTATATTTTTACAGTGAAACACTTAAATTTCACTTTTTTGGTGTTGATGAGGAAAGTTGTTTTATTTATATAAATAAAAGATTTGTTTTGAGCATTTCAAGCTAGATGAGAGAGGGGAAATACATGCAGGAAATCCTGTAGTTCGGACTCAAACCCTTGACCTTCTGCGTCGAGAAATACACCTTTTTTATATTTGTGCGCCTGCTCTACCAACTGAGCCAACCCGGCTACAAAAAGGTGTCGTTGAAGGTGGAAAAAAATGACTCACCGAGTGGGTTTTCCTCTCACAAACAACATCAACAACACACGGAAAAAAGTCTAAAATGCTGAGCCTGGGTCCCCCGCACCTATCACACCCTGTGTCTCGGGTTAAGATGTGAGATTTTCGGCGTTTTTAGTACTTAAAAAAACTTTTCTCTCTAAATCAGAAGCCGAGGAAGGTGACGGATATGAGACGGACCACCAGGACTACTGCGAGGTTTGCCAGCAGGGTGGAGAGATCATCCTGTGTGACACCTGTCCCAGAGCGTACCACATGGTCTGCCTGGACCCCGACATGGAGAAAGCCCCCGAGGGCACCTGGAGCTGCCCACATTGTGTAAGCAACATGCATACACTCTCATCTCTGACACTCTTCATCCTGGCTGCTTAAAGGAATACCTACAAATGATCTTTTTGAGTGTTAAAATGTCCAAGTCAAGGCAAAAAAGAGACCTTTTCAAATCGACTGCATTTTAATGCAGAATTTAACACATCTCCTTTCATCGGGCGCACCAATGACAGTTATAAAATTAAAAGGTTACGGATCGTTGGCGCGCTTTCACAAGAACAACCACCACGTCCCGCACGGACTACTTGTTCTCCTGTCAGCACACATTAGCGTTTATACAACAAAAGATGTGTGGTCAAATGCGTCCCACACCATCCCAGCAAAGGGTTTGAGTTATCGGATCACAATGCATCTTGGTGGCTGTTGACACTTCTATTTAACGCTGTCCACTCGTGATCTGATCGCATCTAAGACAGATTTTTTTAAACCAAGTGAAAACAGGGTCCTAGTTTCTCTGCAAGTCCTGAAACCACAACAAACTCACTCCAAGTATTATCTGGAGAAAGGGACATCTGCAGGTGTAGAAAGATCCAGCAGCCTGAGCGTCTCAAATGGCTTCAACATAATGATGATAAAGCGTCTTAAAACGAAACAGGAACTTAGTTTTGACAAGCTTTTCCTTTCATTCCCAGGAGAAGGAGGGCATCCAATGGGAGGCCAGGGAGGAGGTGTCAGAAGGCGAGGAGGACATCGGCGAGACCGGAGAGATGGAGGAGGACGACCTCCACATGGAGTTCTGCAGAGTGTGTAAAGACGGGGGAGAGCTGCTCTGCTGCGACTCGTGCCCTTCGTCGTACCACATCCACTGCCTCAACCCGCCGCTCCCAGAGATCCCCAACGGAGAGTGGATCTGCCCCCGCTGCACGGTGAGTCGCCAGCAGACCCTCAGGGCCAAAGGGCCTCTGATTGCAGGTCTTGGATATCCAAGGAAGGTTTAAAACATGTTTTATGGGTAGCTGGACTTGGTTAAAGTTGCTTGAGGAGTTTTCATCCGAGAGAATTCTTCAGGTCTGACTGAACGGTAGGGAAACCAACCGACTAACCTCTGTGGGGTCGTTGTCAAGATGATTGAGAGCCCTTCCTTTGTTTAGTCCTCCTGGCTGTTGTAACGACTGTTGTTATGGTCGTTGGAGACACCCAAGGCCAAGTCTGCACAACCTTTTGTTGGCGCTGTCGCATGATGCCATTTCTTTCCTTCTAACTTGAATATTTTCTATTTAAGGAAATGTACGTAAACTCACAAAGACCCAACTCCAAATCCTTTCCCTGACCTGCCCACTTACAAACTTAGAAAGATCCTACTCCAAAGGAATGGGTGATCTAAAAAAGAATAGAAGGTTAAGAGATGAAATGCAAAGATAGTCTATCTATCATATCAATTCAAATTAGGTCTGCTGAGTCAGCAAGGAATCCATATAAGCTGCCAAATCTCAAAAATTATATTCATTTCAAAGAGTATATGTACCTTTTGTGGAATAGACTTATAAAAGGAGATGGGAATCCAACTTGCACATGATGGCTAGGCAATTCCTGCCGTTGCACAGGGCTGTCGTAAGAAACTACTTTTGGAAACTTCTTAAATGTAATGATCCCTAAAAGTTCCCTAACAAGCAGAGTGGGAAGGGAAATCCAGTGAGCTTTGTCAAAATGTCATTAAAGTCACGCCAGAATGTAGCAAGCATGGTGCCAATTTTGAGCATTTGAAAGAAAAGGTTAAACACCATAACATTAATATGTTGGGTTATTTTTCTCTTCTATTTTTCTCTGTAGTGTCCATCCATGAAAGGGAAAGTCCAAAAGATCCTGACGTGGCGGTGGGGTGAAGCTCCTCCACCCACCCCCGTCCCCCGCCCTCCAGACCTCCCCGCCGACTCCCCCGACCCCGCCCCGCTGGCAGGGCGGCCGGAGAGGGAGTTCTTCGCCAAGTGGTCCAACATGTCGTACTGGCATTGCTCCTGGGTCACGGAGCTCCAGGTGTGTGTGGAGCACACATATAAACAAACAACTGTATTTGACCATGTTTTGTATCCCTGTTCTAACCTCCGTCCTCCTTTTTATTCCCCCTCCACCCTCTAGCTCGAGCTCAGCTGTCAGGTGATGTTCAGAAACTACCAGAGGAAGAACGACATGGATGACCCGCCGCCCATCGACTTTGGCGAAGGAGAGGAGGACAAGATCGTTAAGAGGAAGAACAAGAACCCCATGTATGCCCAGCTGGAGGAGAAATACCTCCGCTTTGGAATCAAGATGGAGTGGCTAATGATGCACCGCATCATCAACCACAGGTCAGCGCACACACTTAAACAACACACTAGGGCTGGGCAAATATCCCGATATTCTTGACCAAATACCTCGATGTCAATATTGCGACGATATTGTATGGTTGACTGTTGGTGTTTTTAACAAAATGTTATTTACACAGTGAGATTTATGATAATCCCCAGAAATGATTGAATGACTTAGAAGGTAAAGGTAAATAATGGAGCAGCTAGAACAGTCTTTAGTACTGTAAAGCAGCCTGTAAAACCAGGTACAGCCAACAATTACCTTATTAGGATATATCCAACATCTAAGACTATTTCTTGTCTCATATCGTGATATCCATACATCGATTTCTTGCCCATCCCTCCAACACACACACATTTTAAAGATGAGCTCTGATGCTATAACTAGGAAGAAGAAAAGCTCTTCTTCTACTAACTGTTCTGAGTTACTATATCCCAGGATTGTACATATATTATGTACAACATAAGTAATTTGGGATTTTATCCGAAACTCTTTCAAATATGTGAGAATGTCTACTTTGTTGTGCAACATTTTAAACGTTGGTGTCATGAATCATCTCAGATTAACTTACTAGGACAGCACTGCAGTGTAATGCTTTTTATAAGGGCTGCACGGAATGAGGGAAATATGCAATAACGTTGAGTATCGCAAAAACAACAATAATAGAACACATATTTAAGAGTGCTCAGTTCTGCATTTCTACTCCTGTCAGTATTTTTCTTAAATACATCAAATTGGGGGCTGGGTTGGGTCAGTGGGTAGAGCAGGCGCACAGATACAGTACTTCGAGGTTTCAGCCTTGATGCAGAACCCGACCTGTGACGATTTCCTGCTTGTCTTCCCCCTCTCTCTCTCCCCTTTGTCACCTGGCTGTCCAATCAGATAAAGGCGGGAAAGCCCATAAAATAATCTTTTTTAAATATTAAAAATACAACAAATTGATTGAATGTAAATTAAATCGTTTCCAACATTCTTTTATTGAACATTAAATTGAATATAACAAGGCCCCATTAAAAAAGATTGACCGGTACATTGTAAAGTGCAAAATTCTACAGATTCTGCTTTCTTTCAACTAACACACAAAAAAATCTATCTTTCCTAATATGAGGGCGATTACAAACACCAATTTGTCATGAATCCTCTTCCACACATGAACACAACGTGGATTAAATTGAGATTTTCTCCCCTCTTTGCTGCGTATTTTCCAGTGTGGACAGGAAGAACAACGTCCACTACCTGATCAAGTGGAGAGAGCTGGCGTACGACCAGGCGACCTGGGAGGCCGACGACATGGACATACCGGAGTTTGACACCTACAAGGTGCAGTACTGGAACCACAGGTGAGTTACAGACACAGAACCTAACCTAACCTGCAGAGGGACACGGATGTACACGCTCTACTCTGCTAAGCTCCGCTCTCCGTGTGTGTTGGTTTCAGAGAGCTGATGATGGGAGACGAGGGGAAACCTGGGAAGAAGATCAAGGTGAAGGGAAGAGTGAAGCGGCCCGACAGACCTCCTGAGAACCCCGTGGTAGATGTAAGTCCAAGGTTTTTATGTCTTTTGACCTCCTTTTTTTTTTTTTTTTTTGACTCTAACAGGAGCAACTCAAACAGTTCAACCAAAAACTTTGGCCAAGTTCCAAAGTAGGGCTGCGTGATATGAGGAAAATACCTCATTGCGATTTTATTTTAACAGATGTTGCGATTACAATACAAGATGTACAATCAAGATAACTCCATCCAATTCAAGATGGGAGAGAATGATCGCTTTGTGTAATTCTTCTCATTTCCATCGACAAATATTAAAATGATAATGGTGTGCTTTTTGCGAGGACCTGTACCAGACAGAGATTGTTTCCCAAGTCTGTGGGGTGCTATTTGTAGGCCGGGACGTCTCTGCTGGACCGCAACAGATAGTTAGAAATGGTTTGACACATTGTTTGCATTTAACCCTTGTGTCGTCTTCCCATCGACCAAAATTGACTTGGTTTGGGTTCCCTGTTTATAAAGCATGAAGCATCCTGTAAATTATTCCCCATTTCTGTCTTATTACGTCTTCTTATACCAACTTGATTCCAACTTATAACCATTACTCGTTTTATACATCTGTTTGTACGTATGGTCATTGCACCTCATGTACATGAGATGATGCCAAATCTTTGGCTAACTTTAGTCAATATTCTAGTATTAGTAAATAGTTTAAATAGTTAGGGACATATGTTTATGTATTATCACAGACCCGGGTAGACCATGAAAGTAGTGCTCAGTAGTTATTTTTGGGGAAATTTAGTTGAAAGAAACCTATATTTCTGATATAAAAAAACTCGAAAATGGGTCAAATTTGACCCAAGGGCAACACAAGGGTTAACAAAGCTTGCGTGCTTACTCTTAAAAAGCTGTACACACCTTGCATGTGACTCCCAGTTTCCTTGTGGCTGATCTGTTCCCGTCTCTTTCTCTTCCGTTCCCCAGCCGACCATAAAGTTCGACCGTCAGCCCGAGTACCTGGACAGCACGGGGGGGACGCTGCACCCCTACCAGCTCGAGGGTCTCAACTGGCTCCGGTTCTCCTGGGCTCAGGGTACCGACACCATCCTGGCCGACGAGATGGGTTTGGGAAAGACGGTTCAGACGGCCGTCTTCCTGTACTCGCTCTATAAAGAGGTGGGTGGCTGTGAGATACTGGGTCACGTTGTTAAGATGTGTGTTACACTCCCTCAGGGGCCAAACGCACACACACACACACACATACACTAAAACAGTCTACGTTCTTCTTGTATGGAAACATGAGCTAAGCCCATAATGCTAAAGTGAGTTTTTACTGTTTAGTTTGTCCTCTTTATGATCTTAAACATATCCCTTTTTAACATAATTAATACCTTTTTTTAATTTAATTTACCTTTTTTCTTTAAAGCCATTTTGGCTTAGCAGAAATAGCTGAGCCTGCCTGTGTGTAGCTGTCGTCCTATTGGCCAGGAGCCATCCAGCCATTTTGTATAAGTCA
>NC_048420.1:22901230-22907096 GCF_013103735.1 Etheostoma cragini | reverse complement strand
TTCAGAAGTAGAGTCGATGTTACAGATGAATTAAATTAATTATAGAGTAGCGGGATGTTTCTTTTCAGTCTCAGGATTTGTACAATCAAATTGCCTTATTTCTGTAAATGATAGAGTTGCATTTTGGATAAAGCGTCTGATTTAATAACGATCTGACTTCCTGTCCCCACCTCCAGGGCCACTCTAAGGGGCCGTTCCTGGTCAGCGCTCCGCTCTCCACTATCATCAACTGGGAGAGGGAGTTTGAGATGTGGGCCCCCGACATGTACGTGGTCACGTACGTCGGAGACAAAGACAGCAGAGCCGTCATCAGAGAGAACGAGTTCTCCTTCGAGGACAACGCCATCCGCGGGGGGAAGAAAGCCTCCAGGATGAAGGTGGGTGAAGACTCCCAGGGTTAGAGAACTGCTCAAAGTGATTCATTAACCCTTGTGTTGACTTCCCGTAAACCACGAACTTGTCCTTCCAGGTCAATTTTGGTTTTTTGAGGGTTTTTTTATGATTTATTTGTCACTTTTTCCAGCTTTTGGTACTTAAAACAAAACCTGAGCTGGTTTAATAACAGGTTGTACACTTATTCTTGGAATTGTATGGTCAACAAACCTCATTTATATTAAGTTATACACATGTTTTTAGTTAAAAGGGTAGAAATTATGAATTATTTTGACTAATAGTTCAGATCAGAGGATGTTGAGTGGATCAGAGATGGGTAGATGTCAAAGTTTAATCCGGTTACTGAAACACCCGGAAACATTTAAATGCTAAAAGATTAAATAAAACACCCAAAAAAATCTACGAAAGTAATCATTCATTTTACCTGAAGAACATTTGATGGAAGCATCCATGTCATTTTTGGCAATTTGGTTAAAAGAAATCCATATTTCTGAAACAAAACACTTTGAAACGGGTCAATTTGACCCGAAAACAACACAAGGGTTAAATAGACATGGATCCATTTTTAAACATATCTCGCATCTTTCGATTTCCTGCCAACAGAAAGACTCGTCGGTCAAGTTCCACGTCCTGCTGACCTCCTACGAGCTGATCACCATCGACATGGCGATCCTGGGCTCCATAGACTGGGCCTGCCTGGTGGTGGACGAAGCCCACAGACTGAAAAACAACCAGTCCAAGGTACATGGCACATGTAGACACACACACACACACACACACGGTCAGTTAATTACAGTCTAGGGTAAGGGGTCTTCAAAGTTTTTCAGGCCGAGGACCCCAAACCTGCAAGAGAGACGAGCAGGGACCACATGTACTTCATATGCTGTGTACAAATACTGTATACAGTTGAGTTGCATATTAAATTGGGCCTAAAATATCAGAGGGGCCTGAAGCTTTACACAAACCTCCTTCTGGCAGCCCCCATGCGGTGATGTTGAGGACCCCCTGGGGGTTGCGGACCTGCTGTTGAAGATCTCTGGTCTAGGGTTATTCTGTAATCAGAATCAGAATCAGAAATACTTTATTGATCCCCGAAGGGAAACTCTGTGTTGCAGTTGCACAAATATTATAAATAGAGTGAAAAATACAAGAAATTAAGAAATATAAGGAATGTTAATATACATTATTTACATAATTAACATAATTAAGGATTTGGAATGGTGAAAAGTTAAATAATAATAATAATAATAATTGTAGTAGTTGAAATTGCACACATGCATTTACACATTGCACAATTTAAAAGTCCCTAAATAAAGAGTTCAGATTATGTAGTTAATCCCACAACAACAAAGCAGTATGATTACCCTTTAATCAACACATAAATGACATAAATAGTCACATTCACATCCTGGAATGATGTGTTCAATTTGAACTTTTTGACTTAATTTGTCAGAATGTTTTTATTTAATTGAGGTTGATTGTTGTTTTAGAAAGGATTCCTTTTTTAGAACCAAACTTTTTTTCCCCAGTTATTATCTCAGTTTCCCAAACTTAAATGTTTGACTGGTCGCTCCAAAGATGGCTTATTGCTTATTTTGACCTTTTTTAATTCCATATGTGTCTGTGGATTAAATCTGAATGAGAAATGGTCTAAATTTCTGGATGCGACAATTTTCCTTTTCCACAAAAGGGCTTTTCGAGTCATTTCTATCGGCGTCGTCTTCATGTAAAAGTGTTTTTAAAGTCTCGAAATGTTAAAAAAAATGATTAATTTAAACTCAAGCTTCTCCTTTTTTGTCATGTGAACATCTAAAAGAATTAAGACGTGTGTGCAGGCGGCTGTCACTGACGTTCGACTGGAGCTGAAACTCTGTTTTTCTCCTGCTGTAGTTCTTCCGGGTGTTGAACAACTACCCTCTGCAGCACAAGCTGCTGCTGACTGGAACTCCTCTGCAGAACAACCTGGAGGAGCTTTTCCACCTGCTCAACTTCCTCACACCTGAGAGGTTCAGGTAGGCTGCGGACTCTGCTGTACAACATATTCCTTTTATTACAGGATTTTATTAGAGCCATCGTCATCATTTTATCTGTTTTGTGCAATAACACTGGCCTGAAATGTGTGCAATAATCAACTGCTACCACTATTATTATTACTTTTATCATTACAACTCCTTTTGTTATGTTAATTATGTAAATACTTAATCATAAAAACCGAACATATCGTCACTACTTATTTTTCTTGATTTTCTTGATTTATATTTCTACTCAATTACATTGTAATTCAATTTTATTTATAGTATCAATTCATAACAAGAGTTATCTCGAGACACTTTACAGATAGAGCAGGTCTAGACCACCCTACAGAATTTAGAAGGACCCAACAGGTCTAGTAGTTTCCTCTATATTTTACTATTTGTGTGACTGCAACACAGAGTTTCCCTTCGGGGATCAATAAAGTATTGATTCTGATTCTGATTGCAGTACGGGGGCTTTCTAAGTCCCTGATGGTAACCGTAGTCATTTTTTTAGATGCTGAAGTCACTAATTCACAATAAATGAACCTGCAGACATAATAAATATCCAATAATTAAAGAAAAAAAAACTTATTTTGTGCTGCAGAAAAAAGCTTTTTTTCCTGCTTTTCTGTCCTGTTTAGCTTCTTGCAACCTCTCTGATTTCAGTGTTGTTCTCCTAATCAAGAACCACTAATTCAAAGAAACTTTGTGGGTTGTTAGAAAATGTTTGAGTTGAATACACACTGTAAGTGTAAGTGCAAGTTGCAAGTATGCAAGTTGTCACAGTGTCTGGTGGCTGTAGATGCACGGACTCACCTGTCCGTGTCTGCCTCTGTGTTTGCAGTAAACTGGAGGTCTTCCTGGAGGAGTTCGCCGACATCGCCAAGGAGGACCAGATCAAGAAGCTGCACGACATGCTGGGTCCGCACATGCTCAGGAGACTGAAGGCCGACGTCTTCAAACACATGCCCTCTAAGACGGAGCTCATCGTCCGAGTGGAGCTCAGCCCCATGCAGAAGTGAGTCCCGCTTTCTTTTGTTGCTTTTGATCAGAGTAACGATCAAATGGAGACGTACGAAAGGGTAAATGTGTCGTCTGTTTGCAGGAAGTACTACAAGTTCATCCTGACAAAAAACTTTGAGGCTCTGAACACCAAAGGAGGAGGAAACCAGGTTTCTCTGCTCAACGTCGTCATGGACCTCAAGAAATGCTGCAACCACCCCTACCTCTTCCCCGCGGCTGCTATTGTACGACCCAAATACTTCTTTTCTACAATTCATCAGAAGGATACGATAATTTTGAACTCATTAAATCAGGACTCAATTTGTCAGATTTGTTTAAATGATGTAGATTGACATTTTAATTGAAAGTAGAGCTGCAAAGATGAATCTATTAGTTGTCAACTATTAAATTAATCGGCAACTATTTTGCCAATCAGTGAAATCTGTTTGAGTCATTTTATATGGAAAAAGTCAAAATAAAACATTTTCTAGTTTTTTCACTCCTCTGTGACAGAAAACTGAATGTCTTTGAGTTGGGGACAAGACCCATTAGGACGTCGTCTAGGAAACACTGATCAACATCTTTCACAATTTTCTTGCATTTTAGACAAAACGAGTAATACATTAAAAAGAAATCGTTTTAGTTACAGCCCTCATAGAAAGCATTCCTTTTTAAAGCCAAACTTTCTTTGTAGTCATTTCAGAGTTTACAAAAGCTAAATGTTTTGATGTGTCGCTCTGAACAGGAAGCTCCAAAGATGCCCAACGGGATGTACGACGGCAACGCTCTCACAAAGGCTGCCGGCAAACTGCTCTTACTGCAGAAGATGATGAGGAAGCTGAAGGACGGAGGACACCGAGTGCTCATCTTCTCTCAGGTAAGAGACCGGATCTTTTTTCTTACGACCCAGTACTGACTTAGAACACCTGCGCTCATGCTCGTAAATTCTTTCTCTTAACCCGTTTGTGCCGGATGCTTCGCGCCGACACGTTGCATCTACCGCCGGTTACTGCGTTGCGGGACTCTGAGCCTCCTGCCGGCTGCTGCCTGGCGCAGTGTTCTGTATTCGTCGGTCTATTTATGACGCGTGCTGCAGAGAACGCGCTGTCATTGGTTCAAATACACAGGAGGCGGGTCTTGTTGGCTATTTAAAGCCACGTGACCACCAAAATGTACCGTAGTTTGCCGAAAATCACGTCAATCAACCAGACACACATGTGCGTTTGTTTTTTAATCTTTGAGAGACGAGCGAGAAAATGTCTCCGACAGAGGAGGAGTTAGACAGCGAGGGCAGGGACGTTGAGGTGGAAGATAGGGAGGAGTTTGGGGGGGAGGATGTGGTGGTAGATGATGATGATGATGATGATGATGAAGAAGAGCTGGATGATCCTTTGCGCCACGCAGCAGCCGGCGGTAGATGCAATGTGTCGGCGCGAAGCATGCGGCACAAACGGGTTAATTAGTAATGTTTCTTTTTCCCTTTTTTTTAATCAATTGAAAAATCAGATTCCTTTTTGTCCTATTCTGTCTTTTCTTTTTTAAAGTGATCAGTCCTGGACAGATGAATATGTGCTTTTGCTTTTAACCCCGTAAAGTATCAGCTCAAAGAATAAATATTTGACTATAAAATTGAACATAAATGAGTAGAAATACTTCTTTATGTCGCAGACTCAACTTACAAGTGGCTTTTATTTCCAGTTGGAGGTGAAACATGGTGGATTGAACTGTAAATGTGAGAAATCTCATCAGCTTTGTCTCCACTGTGTTTTGCGGCAGATGACCAAGATGTTGGACCTGCTCGAGGACTTCCTGGAGAACGAGGGCTACAAGTACGAGAGGATCGATGGAGGGATCACCGGAGGGATGAGACAGGAAGCCATTGATCGCTTCAACGGTGAGACTGAGGGCCCAGAAATTCCTGAATCCTACTTCATCTTCCATCTCTAGACTTTTACTCATAACTTCACAAACTTGACATATGGTTTTAAAATACTTTATCTGGCTTTTTTAATCTGTCGTTAAGGTTTCATGCTAGTATTATGGAAGCTGTACTTAAAACATACTTGTAGGATTTCCGTGAACGTCTCTGATTCTTTGCCCCCAGCCCCTGGCGCTCCACAGTTTGCCTTCCTGCTGTCAACGAGGGCCGGAGGTCTGGGTATCAACCTGGCCACCGCCGACACCGTCGTCATCTACGACTCGGACTGGAACCCCCACAACGACATCCAGGTACAGCAGGACTGCCGCCACGCTGCCTAAGTGCAGAAGTTGTATATGAGCTTCAGAGTTTTATTGTCTTGCTCTTTTGGGGAAATCTAGAAAATATTTTTGCTGAAGTTGTATGTTTTACTGTCCCAATATATCAATAATATATTACTGTCTCTTTTATATGGACCTTAGTGGTCCCTAATACTGTATCTGAAGTCTCTTTTATATAGACCTTAGTGGTCCCCTAA
>NC_048420.1:22892006-22901130 GCF_013103735.1 Etheostoma cragini | reverse complement strand
TTAAGAGGAAGTTGGTTTTATTTCCCTCTGACATTCATTGAGAGTTTTTTTATTTTGAGTTTGTTGTTGAGATCTTGTTTTGACTGTTCTTACTCCTCCTTGTCTGCGTCCAGGCCTTCAGCAGAGCGCATCGAATCGGTCAGAACAAGAAGGTGATGATCTACCGCTTCGTCACCAAGGCCTCTGTGGAGGAGAGGATTACTCAGGTAAACACACACAAACCCCAAAAATAAACCACTTCTTCTGTCAAGCAAGGACTGCTGTACAGATGCTGAGATCCAGCTACTGTTTGGTGCAAGTGTCTTACAAAATAAACTAAGCCTGGCTTTTTGGAAGACATTGACTTTAAAAAAAGGCTATTTCCCTAATACGTTTTGTCTCTTTTAGGGATTTTCTCTTTTTTTGTTTTCTTTGTCGTTGGTTTGGTGCTCTGTGGTCATTTTCTGTCTCGTTGTAGTCTGTTTGGGCCCCTTTGTGGTAGTTTTGAGTCTATTCTTCCACATTTTGGACTGTTATTCTCACCATTTCTGTTGTAAAAAGTTGAAAAACCCAGAGCCAAAAACAAATAACATTTAAAAAGCTTAAAGACAAAACTTGCTAAAGAAGTCCAACTAAAATCATTAGATCTTAAGAAAGTCTTTTAGTAACATTCATTAGTTTTTCTGGTCCTGCGGCTAAACCTTATATAAGCAGGGAAAACTACTTTTTTTTTAATTGGTTTCCACGGCAAAGCTAGGACAAAACCCTGGAAGCATCTGCCCTTTGCTACTGTACATGTCAACGTTTTTACAGCTACTTAAGGAGCAACACTGGTAAACATTTGACCTGGCATATTAACAGTTGTCTCTTTCTTGTGTTGTCCCTCCCATCTGTCCTCCTGTCTTCTGTCCAGGTTGCCAAGAAAAAGATGATGCTGACTCACCTGGTGGTCCGACCCGGTCTCGGATCCAAGACGGGCTCGATGTCCAAACAGGAGCTGGACGACATCCTGAAGTTCGGAACAGAGCAGCTCTTCAAGGACGAGTTTGAACGTGAGCGCCGAACTGGTGAAGATAGCCACGGGGACGGAGGGGGGGGGGGACACGTTATAGTGAGACACATTTAACCTGCTGTTTGTGTGTCCAGGCGAGAACAAGAGCAAGGAGGAGGACAGCAGCGTCATTCACTACGACGACAAGGCCATCGACCGTCTGCTGGACAGGAACCAGATGGACACGGACGAGCCGGAGCTGCAGAGCATGAACGAGTACCTGAGCTCCTTCAAGGTGGCTCAGTATGTGGTCAAAGACGAGGAGGAGGAGGTGAGCGCCTGGGGATGGACGATGTGTTCGGGCTTCCTGATTGATTTATTTGTCTGTATATCAGAAAGTTTCCTTTTAACTAATCTAAATTTAAGAAAAGACTAAAAGGCACCACAAATGAGTAGTTTATGTCCATCAAAGTCCAATTTCAAAGTGGAGGAAGCGTCCATCATGTGAAAATAAGCCTCTGAGTGTCCAAAAATTCACCTAATAAAACCACGTAATAACCCCAAAATAACACAGATGATTCCACACATTGATATTTCCAAGCACCACAAAAGACAGGATCTCTACCTTCATTGACTTTTGGGTGTTTCATAAAAATAAAATGTGTATTTGAAAAAAGAAAAGAAATGCAAAACCAGACTGAATGTAATATGCTCCGGTAATTGTCCTTCCTTCAATATGAGTCTAATAATTCATAATTTCAGCTTTTTTTTTTTTTTTAAATCAAGAGTTAGTAATTTCCTATAAATTTACCATAGTTAATTGACCATGAATTCCAAAAACGGAGTAAAGTATTCAAAATAATAAGTTGGTGTGGTGGTGTTTTATATACGTAGAAGCGTTCAACGGAGGAAACACAAGGGCCAAAAACAGCCACTGCATTCACTCTTTTTGCATCATTACCACATTTGCCAAACTGCGTGACATCATATTATTGCAGATAAAATGATCAAAATACCTTTAAACTCGCCTGCTTTGTTTGAGCGTATCTCAAAAACTAAAAAAATATAGCAGGTTCAACCAACTAATAAAGTGTTGAATATATAAAAATCTTTTGGATCAGTTTGTTTTTATTTAATAAAATGTGAAGAACCCGTGTGCCATTTTAAAGTTATGACACAAATTCAATTCTTCTAATAATAAGTATAAAGGTTTAAGGACGTACCTAACCTCTTATCTTAGGTTGTACTGGTTTTAGGGATATGTGGCATTTGAGGAAACCCCAAGAAATGACCTCACAAAACGCCAAGGTTCAAAGTCTGCAGAGTTCAAAGTGTTGATGTAGGAAACATTGCTCGATCCCAGTCGTGCCTCCAACCCTCTCCATGTTTCTGCATCTTTTCTCCTTTTCGTGCAGGAGGAGGAGGTGCAGCGGGAGATCATCAAGCAGGAGGAGAGCGTGGATCCGGACTACTGGGAGAAGCTGCTGCGTCACCACTACGAGCAGCAGCAGGAGGACCTGGCTCGCAACCTGGGCAAAGGAAAGCGGATCCGCAAGCAGGTCAACTACAACGACGGCTCTCAGGAAGACAGAGGTAAGGACAGAGGTAATCTTAGCTTTTTTTTACTAGTAGCATTCAGATTTTTAAAAAAAAATTAAGTGATTTCAAAATGCTTTGTCACAAGTGGAGCTCCGAAATTGAACCTGATTAACTATAAAAACAAGCGCCGACTATTTTCACGATTAAATTGTTGAAGTTGAAGCAAGACGTAGCGGCCTACACTTTAAAACTGACAATATCCAACCCGAAAATAAGTAAAGAAGGCCTTCAGTGCCTGAAATCAGACAGACAGACAGACAGACAGACAGACAGACGCATGGAGCACCTGGAGCTCTGTTAACGTCAGGGTCGGGTTTTACTCGCACTTCTGGTAAAGCATACTGGTCCCTTAATCATGAATAGATTTCAGTAGTCTTGGTGTCTGGTTTGGAGTGTGTTTTAAAAAAAAAAAAAAAATTGTTGTTGTTGTCTCACAGCTGATTGGCAGGATGACCAGTCTGACGGCCAATCAGATTACTCGGTGGCGTCTGAGGAGGGAGACGAGGACTTTGACGAGCGGACAGAAGGTAAGAGCCGTTATTTGTGTTTGTCTGTAGAGGTAAAGAACAATATCGGTGTTAAGCTGATGTTTGTGAAAGTGTCATTATCGGTGTCTGAATGTGTCACAGTGACAGTTAAGGTGTGTGTGTGTGTGTGTGTGTGTGTGTGTGTGTGTGTACAGGATAACATTAGGGAGCTTACTGTCCCTCACTCGTCTTTGGATGCTCCTAAAACACACAAAAAATAGCTTTTATAAACACATAACAATAAACGCAGAAACCTTAAAAGAACCAGATGTGTTACATGTTTAGATACAGAAGTTAGAAATATTAATGCAGCCGTCTGGCCTGCCTGCAGAGTGTTTTCTAACTATAACCACCACGTCTGATTTCCTCTCTGCAGCCAACTCCCGCCGGCCGAACAGGAAGGGCCTGAGGAACGACAAAGACAAGCCGCTGCCCCCCCTGCTGGCCAGAGTGGGAGGCAACATCGAGGTGAGCGGCTGCGAGACGTCTTTTTGAGTTTTATTTTGTTCTGCGGCCGATTCCCACGGTTCAGAAGTAGGGTAGAATTCAGTTTTTGAGAAATAAAGCCCGATCTGGTTTCCTTTTCCCCAGGTGTTGGGTTTCAACTCCCGGCAGAGGAAGGCCTTCCTGAACGCAGTGATGCGTTATGGGATGCCCCCCCAAGACGCCTTCACCACCCAGTGGCTGGTCCGAGACCTGCGAGGGAAATCTGAGAAAGAGTTCAAGTAAGAAACGCTGCACTTCCTGACAAAATATGACCCGTCTAACTGGGAATAAGCAATGATAGATAGATAGATAGATAGATAGATAGATACTGAGATACTCTATTCATCCCACATGGACATTTTAGACTACCAGTAGCAAGACAACCATAACACACCAAACACATATACACACATATATCTCACACATATATACACACACATATCACACATATATCACATATATACACACATATATCTCACACATATATACACACACATATCACACATAGATCACACACATACACAAATATATATCACACATATACACACATATATCACATATATCACACACATACACACATATATCACACATATACACACATATATCTCACACATATATACACACACATATCACACATATATCACACATATACATACATATATCTCACACATAGATCACACATATATCACACACATACACACACATATCACACACATATCCAGTAATAACCCAGTAACACTGTCTCTACAGCACCTGTTTACTGGTTCCACTTATTATTCCACTTATTTAGTATTAGTCATCATTCTAAATCTCATATCTCTTATTATTTACTATTTTCTCTTCATTCCCATTCTCACATGTCATCTCTTATTTGTTATTTATTCATCATTCTCATTCCCTATTTCAGAACTGTTCATAATGTTCATACTGTTCATGTTGTAATATAATGACTTAACACTATTTATCCCATTGTCCTTGCACTACGCTCCACATTTAAATAGTTTTTAATGAACTCTTCGTTCACTCGTGCCTCTATAGTGTTCTGTTTAGAGTGTGTGTATATATTAGTGTGTATGTATTGTTTTTCTATTTATGTGTAAGCGCAGTGTGAGCAACGATGCTCCAAAGAAGAATTCCTTTTATGTGTCCTCGTACCTGGCAGATAAAACTGATTCTGACGTCCATAAGAATAAAAAATGTCACTTCAGAGACTTTAAAATACCAATTTAAGATTTTAAGCTGACTGAGACATGTGACTTTATATTAATGGGGACCCTTTCTCTCCTCTGCCTCTCCCTCAGGGCGTACGTCTCTCTGTTCATGCGTCACCTGTGCGAGCCCGGAGCCGACGGGGCCGAGACCTTCGCCGACGGCGTCCCCAGAGAAGGGTTGTCGCGGCAACACGTCCTTACCCGTATCGGTGTTATGTCGCTTATTCGCAAGAAGGTAAAAAAAAAAAAAAACGCAGCTTTGACTTTTTGTTGTTAGAGTAATCTATGATATTAATTTAACTTGTGGATAAAAGATTTGAGATGTAAAGAAAACACTCTAGCAACTTTTTTTAGAAACCTGGTTTTAAAAAGTCAGCTCAGATGGTGTTCACCGAGTCCAGTTCTGTTCTTCATAACTACCCAAAAAACAAGTCAACAACCATTTTTTAACAAGTAATTGGTGCTTGATAATGATTTTATCAGCAAAAATCTGAAAAAGCCGACGTTAAGTCGCTTATAAAATGCACGTGAAATAAAATGCTTAACTTTATATGACACAAACCTCTACTCTTACACTAGTTGTATACATCTCTTAAATAATAATAATAATGCATTTTATTTATGTAGGGCTTTTTAGAAGAAGAAATCTACACATTAAAATACACACCTTAACCCTTGTGTTGTCTTCCCGTCAACCATGAAAAAAAAACCCATTAGGCTTTTTTCCAACACTTTCAACCATTTTTCCAACATTTTTGTCACTTTTTCAATGTCGTGGGTGCTTTTCTTGATGTCTTTTGATATTTTTAATGTTGACATTTTCAGCGCTTATTTCAATGGCCCATTTTTTTGTGACTTTTTTTTTTACTGAAATGGGTCAATTTGACCCAAGGACAACATGAGGGTTAATCATTAAAGCAGCTCTAAAAGGTTGTGTTCATTATGTTTTATTCTTATTCTTCTATTTATCTCTATTTATTTCTGTCACTGTGCTGTTGCTGCTGCAACACATTAGTGTTTTCCCTCTTGGATCAATGAAGGCATTATTTTCATTAATAATAAATAATAATAATAATAATCATTATTTTCAATTTATTTGCTGTGAAGGTACAAGAGAACAAAAAATAAGCAATTACAGTAAAAGCTGCTAAACTGTGATTGGCATCGTTCAGTTTTCTGATATTCTATAGCATTTTATTGGTTTTGTTTTTTAAAAACTATGCGTGTTTTGCGAGGTGAGTCGCCGCCGTCGTCATGCCGACCGTGCGCTGTCCTTGTCTCCCAGGTGCAGGAGTTTGAGCACGTGAACGGTCAGTGGTCGATGCCCTGGATGGCCGAGCTGGAGGAGAGCAAGAAGGCCGCGGCTCAGCCAGACTCCCCCGTGAAAACCCCGTCCACCGGCACCCCCGCCGACACGCAGCCCAACACACCCGCTCCAGGTAACACACACACACACACACACACACACACACACACACACACAGACACTCCTTTCCTGTACAGGTAAAACCACATACAATATATTCACTGGGGAAGGTTTAATGTAAAACAACATAAGGAGTAGGGCTGCATGGTGTGAGGACATTGTGCAACAACAAAAAATATATTGTTAATATTCACACAAACACACACACACACACACACAGTTTTTTATGAGTTTAGTATTAGGATCAGTGGACAGCTATTTACACAGCGTCCAGGAAGCAACTCGGGCTTCAGAGTCTTGCTCAGGTACACCACGACATGTGACCAGAGGAGCCTGGGATTGAACCCCCACACTTGTGGTTTTGGGGCGACCCCTCTCCCTCCGAGCCACAAACCACGTTGTTGAATATCGTTATAATGTTATATCGTACTTGCGATAAATAAACCAACAATAAAGAGTACTCGCTTCTGTTTTTCTGCTGCTTTTAGAATCCTGCTGAAATACAACAAAGTGATTGTTGAATTTAAAACAAATGAAAGGAAATAATTCCCAACCTTCTTGTGTTACTTTTGTTCTTTTATACAAATTTGAACCTTTAATTGACTATAAGAGGCACCACTAGAAAAAAAGGCTCACATTTTAAAGTGCAATGTTTTACTGTTTTCTTTCGACTAACACAAAAAATTAGTTTTTCGCGAGATGTCGCAGCCTTTCGCAATGTGTTAATTACGCGAGTTATCGCAATGACGGTTAAAAAAAAAAAGCCCTAATAATGAACATTTTGTCTTTGTAGTTGACGACACCGCCTCAAAGACCGAGGAGGCAGTGAAGGACGCAGAAAAGGAGGTGAAGAACGAGGGCGAGGCGGAGAAGAACGGCAAAGAGCCCGCCAAGGCCAGCGACGAGGTAAAGGCACCACGCACGCTCGACTGACGGCACTAAAACGGAGGATCTTTTGGATTCTGGACGTATGTATTATCCCGAGATGTGTCTCAGTTCCCTCCGTGTGGGTCTCCTCCAGGTGATCGCCATCCCGGACGACGACGAGAAGAGTCCGCCCGCCGAGGCGGACAGCAAGAAGAACGGGGAGGAGCCCATGGAGACGGACAAAGCCAGCAACGGAGAAGCAGAGAGCCTCAAAGAGAAGGAGGCCGAGAAGGACGGCGACGCCGAGAAGGAGAAGAAGAGTCCGGAGGAAGGAGAGGAAGCCACGTCTCCTCCGGAGGACAAGGCGGACGGGTCAGAGGTCAAACCTGAGGACTTGGAAGTCAAAGGTAAAACTCTTTGCTAGAGATTTAATTTGACAATAATGCTCAAAGTTTTTATACTGCTTTATGTTACTTTATTTAACTTGGCCTGTTGTTGAACATGTGTTGGCTCACACAGACTTTGAATGTAGCTGGCTTAACAGCAGGCTTCCTTATTTGCTTACTTTCTACTGTGTGAGTGTCATTGCCCTCTTGATTGAATCTACTCACCTCTGGTGTGTGTTTGTGTGTGTGTGTGTGTGTGTGTGTGTGTGTCCCCTTTTGAACTCAAATGTCATCCTGTTGTCTTCTGTAGAGTGCGGCCACGGGTTGCACACGTTTCTGCAGACGTTGGGCAAATTTGCTTCACTCATGCTATAAAAAGGCTGCACTGAAGGAGAGTGTTAGTTTCAGTGTTGCCAAGTCCGCTCATTCTAAGCGACTTTGGGCTTGTTTTTCTGTGAAGTCGCTTACAAATATTGGTAGTCGCGGGTCGTGGTTTTCTTGGGCTTGTTACTAAAGTGTAGTTGCTTATTTGGGCTTGTTCCCCCTTCCATAAAAAGTTGTGATGAGGGAATTTCTAGATGTTATTTAAACGTAGGAGTTTGTCTTGCCTGTTCCCTCGGTCCCGCCCCTTTCCCCATACACACTGGAGACAACAGAGTTATTTCCCACCCACATCGGCTTCTAATTGGCTCTGACCCAGATGGCAACGAGTACCGGCCAATCAGAGGCAGAGCAGGGCAGTCGGTTTTCTTCTGGTCAGGAAAATGCGCGAGTAGCGACTGATGGTGACTGGACTGTAGGAGAGGTTTTGGAGGCATAAATGCCCGGGATAAAGTAGGTGAAATACGGGAAGAAATATATCAAAGACTGTGAGAAAGAGAAAGGAGGAAAAGAATGGCTTCAACTTGTCGTGGGGAACAACTCAAAATCACTGTGAAAAAGTGTATAATTGATGTCCCATCAGTTTTCTAATGTTAAATAATGTTTAAAGTTGGTTTAACTCCCTCTGTAGTTGCTCAGGGGAAGAAAATAAAACTCTAACGTGTGTACAGTTTACCCATCTGTCCACATGGATGGAAATTGACAATCCGTCCCCATAGATTGTAAAACCGTGCACACATTTTATTTATTTATCTCTTCCATGATCTTAGGGGGGCTCCGTAGAAAAAGTCGCTTGTTTTGGGCTTGTTTTCACAGGTCTGGTTGCTTATTTGTCTCGCAAGATCTGGCAGCACTGCAGAGTTGGTCTGGAGATTGTCGGGGGTGACACTCTCCCGCACTCCAAAAACAAGCTGCGAATTATCATCTTGTATTTATTAAGATGAGCAACACCTGTCCTCCCTGCATGCCTTTAAAGTCACGGCTGTCTCTGTTTTTTCAATGTTTTTTTGTTTTGCAGCAGAAGAAAAGAAAGAAGAAAAGATGGAGACCACGCCTCCTGCAGATGAAAAGAAAGGTACCAAACCCTGTTTCTTTTTTCTTTTAACATAAACATACGGTATGTGCCTTCTGGGCACTGAACATATAACATAACGTACAACATAATGTGACAGGGGGAGGATCTGTGGGTCAAGTAGAACAGCAGTCACCGTACGTGCATCATGCGTAAAGAAAATATAAAGACGCTGTTTGAAGAGGGGGGGGGGGGGGGG
>NC_048420.1:22890515-22891800 GCF_013103735.1 Etheostoma cragini | reverse complement strand
CCCCCCCCCCCCCCCCGGAGCAGATCTGAAGGAGGAGAAGGATCCTCAGAAGCCGGAGGAAGCGACCAAGCTGCAGAACGGCGACAGCAGCAAGGAGAGCGCAGCCTCGGCCGCCGCTGGAGCCGCCAGCGAGGAGAAGAAGAAGGCCAAGACCAGGTTCATGTTCAACATCGCTGACGGAGGATTCACAGGTACGTACACACACACACACACACACACGCACACGCACACACACACACATACACACACGGAAACACACAGAAACACACACTGATTAACCAATAGCTGAACCCTTGTGTTGTCTTTACTGACCCGTGACTTATTTGGGGTTTTAAAAACAATTCTGACATAACATTTTATCTTATAATCTATTAACAAATATAATCTATTAACAAAATTTAACAATTGAGATAACATGAATGTTTAGGGAATGCAATCAGTCTCTACTAGAACACAATTAAACATGGAAGTGGGGTTTGTTTGTCATAAGGTTATAATTCATGTTAAAAATCCACTATGGAAGCAACATAAGTGTCACATCCAGAGTAATGTTCTGAATTGAGTCAGGAATACATGTTTATCACCGAAAAATTACGTCAAGGACGTTGATTTTCAGGCATAAAAAATCTAACTTGTTCCATTTTTCTTCATGTAAAAGTTTTGAAATGTGTCAATTTGACCCGAATACCATACGAGGGTTAAAAGTTGTTTTTAATTTTCCTAATTGGCGTCTTCCTTCTCTCAGAGCTTCACTCTTTGTGGCAGAACGAGGAGCGCGCCGCCACCGTCACCAAGAAAACCAACGAGATCTGGCACCGTCGTCATGACTACTGGCTGCTGGCTGGCATCATACAGTATCCTCTTCCCGCCCGTGATTGGCTCTCACATCTCGTAGAGCTCAAACCATTTCTAATGTTCCTCTACAATCTTAGAAATAAAACTTATTATTATCAAATCAATGTTTTGAAGGAATTCCAGGATAAATTTATTGGTTATGTCCCTGATATGTGACGCAGATAATGTAGTAACACAGACACACAGCTTATGAATTAAACATAGCCTCTTTAATATCATTAAAAAAACACATATCCAACTGCCCCCACCCCCCTCTCTATCGTTTTTGTTGCTGTAAACATGTATAAGGTCCAACAACTAACTATTCAAATAATAAAAATATAAATATTGCTTATAATTATCAAACCGCGACTATGTATAAAGATTGACAATTAGACGGTTACATCATAACTGGTACAGGCCTGGAGGGTTGGGGGGGGGGGGGGGGGGG
>NC_048420.1:22884161-22890439 GCF_013103735.1 Etheostoma cragini | reverse complement strand
CCCCCCCCCCCCCCCAGACATGGTTACGCTCGCTGGCAGGACATCCAGAACGACGTGAAGTTCGCCATCCTCAACGAGCCCTTCAAGGGAGAGATGAACCGAGGAAACTTCCTGGAAATCAAGAACAAGTTCCTCGCCCGGAGATTTAAGGTAGCGTCCGCTCTTTAGAGATGGAGAGGGAAACGAGGCTGGAAGTGAGACAGAGAGAGTCTGAAACTTTAATAAAGAACTTATTTTCATTTCTCTACGTCCATGCAGGGCTACTTCCTCTTGTGGAATTAGTTTTTTTCCACTCATCCTAGTATAATTTTGCTGTATTAGGACTGCATGTGAAACCATGTAATCAATCCTGCTGACATTTTAGGTACTTTAACATCCACCCATGACGAAGTCAAAACATGAGTATAATCAGAATCAGAAATACTTTATTGATCCCCGGAGGGAAACTCTGTGTTGCGGTGGCACAAATAGTATAAATATCAGAGTAGAAATATAAGGAGTGTGTGTATGTGCGGTATTTACATAGTTAAAGGAATGTTATGATACAGTATGTACATAATTAAGGAGTTGCAAAGATGAAAAGTAATAATAATAATGGTAGCAGTTGAGTATTGTACAGGTTTCAGGCCAGTGTTATTGCACAAAACAGATAATAAACAGATGATATTGTCCAGTTTTAACCCCTCTAAGTGTCTGTATGTCAGAGTTATAAACTTAGATGGCCACAGGCAGGAATGACTTCCTGTGGTGCATTGTGGGAGACTGAGTCCATCACTGAAAGTGCTCCTGTGATTTAGCAGCAAGTTGTCTAACTCCCCCCCCCCCCCCCCCCCCCCCTCCAGCTGTTGGAGCAGGCGCTGGTGATCGAGGAGCAGCTGCGTCGCGCCGCCTACCTCAACATGTCTGAGGACCCCTCCCACCCTTCCATGGCCCTCAACACCCGCTTCAGCGAGGTGGAGTGTCTGGCCGAGTCCCACCAGCACCTCAGCAAGGAGTCCATGTCCGGGAACAAGCCGGCCAACGCCGTCCTGCACAAAGGTGAGACGCCACGCGTGTCACCGTGGTGACGTATGCTGGCCTGTAGGACTCAGATTTAGGGTTAAATTAGGCAAGGCAGCTTTATTTGTAGAGCACACTTCAGCGACAGGGCAATTCAAAGTGCTTTAGACAAAATCAGTTGGAAAAAAAACCAAAACAGATAAAACACAAGTATAAACAGTTAAAAATAAAAACATTAAGACAGATAAAACCCTAAACCCTTTACCCTAACCCCCTAACCTTAACCTCCTAACCTTAACCCCCTTACCCTAACCCCCTAACCCTTTACCCTAACCCCCTAACCTTAACCCCCTAACCTTAACCCCCTAACCCTAACCTTAACCCCCTTACCCTAACCCCCTTACCCTAACCCCCTAACCTTAACCCCCTAACCTTAACCCCCTTACCCTAACCCACTTTGAGACTTCCTTCACACTTATTAGTCCGTGTTAGTGCTGTCTTTCGTGATCCCCCTCAGTGTCTCTACCCTTCACGACTCTATTTTTAGAGACGTTAAATTAGAGTCTTAAAAAACTCACTTTGTTAGTTTCCTTCTTATAAATTTCAATTTCAAGCTTTTAGAGATATTCCAGCTGGAGGTCGACCAATGTGCGTTAAATAATAAATAATAATAAATGTAACACTAATTATCATTTAAGATAGACAAAATGTCTCAGCAAAAACATTTATTGAACACTTCACCAATCTGCACTTGTATACTTAAATTAAAAAAGTACAATGTAAAAACATATATTAAATAAATGATGTATACAAAATTTAATAAACTTTTCAATGAGAAATTAAAGTTTAGGGTAATTAGCGGCATTTATTAAACTTCTGAGAACACAAATCTGCAAACATCATGAATAAAATAAATTAACATTTTTAATAATAAACAGTAGCGACCAGCAGCGTTGCTTAGTTTTAGATCTGAAGAAAATGTAAAACACTTCAAAAAATCTCAGTGGATCTTCACTTCTTTCCTGAATAAATAAAAACAATTAAATAATTAAAAATTGTCCGGGGCCAATTATGTAAATGCCAAAAATCCAAACCATAAAAATATTTGTTGTTATATTACAAATTATAAGTTATATTATTTGTATTTGTTTGGTTTGGTTTGAACATAAAAATGGGTGAATTACTTCTTTCTGGTGCTGCTGCTCATTTATTACGTTTCACTCATTTTTAGGACTTTTTTTCTGATCTAGTTTTTATATTCTGAGTAAAAAGTTATTTTATTTATTTCTACTGCTGCGAATATTTTGAATTTAAAGTAATACATTTCTATTTCTCTCTCTCTCTCTCTCTCTCTCTCTTTCTCTTTCTCTCTCTCTCTCTCTCCATGTCTCTCTCGCTCTCTCTCTCTATGTCTCTCGCTCTCTCTCTCTCTCTATGGCTCTCTCTCTCTCGTTCTCTTTATGTCTCTCTTGCTCTCTCTCTCTCTTGCTCTCTCTCTCTCTCTCTCTCTCTATGGCTCTCTCTCTCTCTCTCTCTCTCTCTCTCAGTGCTGAAGCAGTTGGAGGAGCTGCTGAGCGACATGAAGGCGGATGTCACCCGCCTGCCGGCAACCATCGCCCGGATACCGCCGGTTGCCGTGCGACTCCAGATGTCGGAGAGGAACATCCTGAGCCGGCTGGCGAGCCGAGGGCCCGAGACACAGACACAGTCACAGACACAACAGGTAAACACACACCTGAACACAACAGGTAAACACACACCTGAACACAACAGGTAAACACACCTGAACAAAACAGGTAAACACACCTGAACACAACAGGTAAACACACACCTGAACACAACAGGTAAACACAACAGGTAGACACACCTGAACACAACAGGTAAACACACACCTGAACACAACAGGTAAACACACACCTGAACACAACAGGTAGACGCACCCGAAAACAACAGGTAGACGCACCTGAACACAACAGGTAAACAGACCTCAACAGGTAGACACAACAGGTAGACACACCTGAACACAACAGGTAGACGCACCTGAACACAACAGGTAGACACACCTGAGCACAACAGGTGAACACACAACAGGTAAACACACCTGAACACAGGATTGATGTCACGATTTTTATTGATTTGAAATCAGATCACTCAAACAAAGATAGATTTCAGTTGGAGAATTGATTATTTTAACCCAAAGAAAAGATCTGATCATTAACCCTCATGTTGTCCTCATGTTGTCTTCATGTTGTCTTCATGTTGTCCTCATGTTGTCCTCACGTTGTCCTATATCAATGTTCTTTTAAATTCCCCAAAATAACATGATTGATTCCACCCAACGCTCTTTGCCAAGTACAAATCTCTACTTTCATTAATTTTGGGGCGTCTTGTTCAATTTTATAGCATTGTAAAACAAATGGAAGTGTTTTTGAAATAGTATTGAGTAAAAGTTGACATATTCCAGTCTGTGATTATCATCAACATCCATTCCTTTAATTGTATTCTCAATAATTCCTAATTTCTGCTTTTCTTACTCAAACATTAGGTATAATTTCCTATAAATGAGGTTTATTGACGATAAATTCAAAAAATAGCTCTGAAACTAAAGTTAATAAGTTATTAAAAAAAACTTATTAAAAAAAACTTTAAAAAAAAGTGACAAACGTTAAAAAAAGGGACAGAAAACGTAAGAAAAGGTTAAAAACGTGAGGGTTTAAACTTGTTTTTGTTCTCCTCCTCCAGATGTCGCAGCAGTAGACTGAGACGCTGCGCTTTTACCTCGAAAACCAACCCCATGCCTCGCCTCGACATTCCTGATTGGTGCACAGCAGAACGACGGTCAAGCTCGAAGCCACGCCCAGTTCACTCCCCCCCCCCCCCTCCTTCCCCCCTCCCAAAAACAGACTTTAAACAGTTTTTCTGGAGCATCGGACCCCTCCCCCGACTTTGAGGCTGTGGACAGAAAAGCTATTTTATTTTTTATTTTTGTCCTCCATTTTTTTTTTTTTTTTCAATTTCTGTATTAATATTATTGATATAATGTTATTATGATGGTTTTTTGGGACCTGAATAAAAAATGTAATAAAGAATTTGTTTGTGGTCAGTTGGGGGGGGCGAGGGGGGGGGGGGGGGCGGCTACGATGGGATCTGAACCACATCAGTAAAAACTCAATTAAGTAGCGTGGTGAAGACTGTGGAAGTCCTTTAGGAAGATTATAATTTTAATTTCAGGTGCATTTAAAATAAAATGTAAACAATTGTCTTTACATTGAGAAAGATTTAAGAATTTAGGCTTATTTTAGGGTTTTTTTGGGGGGGGGGGCGGCCTTGAGGTTTTACATCTGGATCTAACACAGAGCGAGTTGTAAATGTAAGTTTCCCATTTGATCAAATAGCCTGAAACCCAGAGCTGGTTCTGTCCTGGATTCCCTGCAGAACACCAGAAAATTACATTTTAATCACTTTTTTTTCAACATTATCTGTTTTTGCGACATTTTTGTCAGTTTTTTTATGTTGCCGGTGCTTTTTTTTTTTTTTTTGGGTGTTTAATTTTTTTTTTCAAATTGTTTGATATTTTCAATGTTGAATGTTTCGACGGCTCATTTTTTGTGACATAAAATATCAACTGAAAACAGGTCATATTTGACTCGAGGACAACATTAGGGTTAACTGTTATTTCTGGGGTTGGAAAGAGGTGGATATCTTTTGAGTAAATTTCCGAAAACTTTCCATGGAAAGTTAAGCTGGGGAAGTCCAATTTGGAAACTTTCATGGGAATTAATAAAAGGTTTAAAGTTTTAACCAAGACTTTGCAGAAAGATGTTTTTAACTCTACATTTAAGTTCCCTGTTATAGACAATATTAAAAAAAAAAAAAAAAATTCTGTTAATTCCCATATTATTATTTTTTTTTTATATTTTTAATATTGCAACCCTAGTTTTTTCCCCTTTTAATGCAGGTGATATTTTCCTAACACTTGCTTCCTTTACATGGTCACTCATTCACTTTAACAAACAAACCTTTCCCAAAATCATCAAGGAGAACCCCCAGTTTTCTCTGGATAACGTCCGAATAATTAGCTGTTTTTATCAGTTTTAAATCATTTTAATGCGGCTTATTTGGGTTGAACGCTACAAACTCTCAACCTGCTCAGACTTTGTAAACAAAGCAGCTTTTCATCGATATCTATGATTTATATTCAGAGCCGGCGATTTGGGGTCCTGGGCGAGATTTCACCAGTTTTTGTTGATCTTTTTTGAAGATTTTGGTTTTCTTTTAAACCTTTTTTTTTGTCGTTTTTTAAGGCTTTTGCCACATGAAGGTTGAAGGTTTCTTTACCTTCTACCGTAATCTTTAAATGTCACTTCCCCTTTGGTATCCCAACACCTAATCACATTATCTCTCTTTTAGTTCAATAACCAAAACCTTCAAATATCTGCAGGATACAGTCTCACTATTTTCATTCATAAAAATGCCTCAAAACTATACAGAGGAGTCTCATTCAAGCAGAACACAGAAACACTCGAACCGCAGCTGAAATACACAAAACACAAGGAGACGATGATAGAAATAAAACCAGGACGGTTCCTGCAGCACAACTGTTACAATAATAGATCAGCAGCGATACCAATACTGACAGCAAGGGTGCGCTTTCCTCAACAATACTGGACTAATACAATACAGCCGGACAGATAGGAAGAGAAACAGGAAACCATTAACTAGTTTAAATACTGTTTATTGATGGTTTAGTTTGCTGTCGATAGATTTAGAACCAGATTAATGTTAAATGCTGACAAAAACATAAATAATAAATACAGGTATTAATTTGCTTAAAGGAGCAGTGTGTAGGATTTAGTGGCAGGAGAGCCTACAACGGCCTTTCTGTTTGTCTGCAAGACGTCCTCTTTGACACGGGACAGCACACAAAGGAAGTAAAAAAAAGTCCCTTAAGTTGACTTTTTCTTAACTTAACTCATTATGTAATAAGCTGTCCCGATGCAGGGAACCCAAAAATCAACATTGCGCCCACCCAGGAGACGTTTTCCCAAGAGGAGCAGAGAAGAAAAGGAGGCACTGGAAGCACGTCACAGACCGAGCATGGAGGTTTTTCTGAGGAAGAGGAGGAAGAAGAGCAGGAGAGGTGCTGGGAAGAGGTCTGGGTGTCTGGCTCAGCGGCGGCGGTGCAGACTCGTCCTGCGACTCGAGGGTCCATCCCTGAAGACCAACTCAGTAGAAGAAGTACACTAAAGGGGGACAGCCGAGGAGATCACGTCCGAGTG
>NC_048420.1:22878954-22881561 GCF_013103735.1 Etheostoma cragini | reverse complement strand
TGCATGATAAAGTGGAGGGGGGGGGGGACCTATCTGCAAGCTTGTGCCGCGGAAGGGGGAGGGGAAGACGCTATATAATGCGTGTGCATGAGCAGTGATTGACGGGCAGTTAGACACCCCCCCTCGGCCCTGATTGGTGCATCTGAACAGGGATTGTGGGATTTTGGGCTGTAGGTGGTGCCAGAGGAGCCAGATTTTTTTTTTTAATCACCTGCTTCATGTAGTTCTACTGGAACATAGGGTCAGTTTTAGAAAATATGACGTAAAGTTAGTTCTATTAGGCGGACCTGCACATTTATAATAGCCGGATTGTATTTTTAGGATGGACAGTTGTTGTCTTTGAGCGGTTTCCTCACCTCGTCAACTTGTGCTTGTGTCTGCTGCAGTCGTCTGTTGCTGGTGAGATTCGGGGCCGGAGCCGGGGGGCCCCCCTCACCGTCCGGGCCCCCAGGAGAACTGGCTGCATCTGGAGTTGACCTGCAGGCCGACCGAGGTGAGACAGAGGAACAAACATTCGTAAAACGTATGTACAGTTTTTGCCTAAACTCAGTTCTTCATCTGAACTTCCTCATTTGTTACTTTAAATTTAGATAAGAAATGTATCTTTTCCTTCATAAAAGGAGGCCTGTGATTTTTCTTATACCCAAAGAGAGGTTGGGGTTGTGGTTCTGGTCCTCCTTTGTGAGGATTACCTCAAAGCTCTTATTCCTGCCCTAAGGGGCAACAAGCGAGGATCTCTGAGGAGCTATGATCGAGGATACACCCGGGTTAAATATCACTCCCCTTGAATTGCATCCCTGGCTCCTCCACTTGCTTCCTTTCCTTGCGTCTTAGTCCTTCCCATGGAGGAGGCATGGGAGAGAGGACCAGAACAACTGCTGGTTGCGCCGAGGAGCAAGGATGGAGGAGGGATCTCTGTGGAGCTATGAGCGAGTATGGAGGAGGGATCTCTGTGGAGCTATGAGCAAGGATGGAGGAGGGATCTCTGTGGAGCTATGAGCGAGGGTGGAGGAGGGATCTCTGAGCGATGAAGGATCTCTGTGGAGCTATGAGTGAGGATGGAGGAGGTATTTCTGAGGAGGGATCTCTGTGGAGCTATGAGTGAGGATGGAGGAGGTATTTCTGAGGAGGGATCTCTGTGGAGCTATGAGTGAGGATGCAGGAGGTATCTCTGAGGAGGGATCTCTGTGGAGCTATGAGTGAGGATGCAGGAGGGATCTCTGAGGAGGGATCTCTGTGGAGCTATGAGTGAGGATGCAGGAGAGCAACCTTCCCAGAAGTCCTCTCCTCGCATCATTTCCTCCTTCTCTCCCAGTTGCTCCACTAACTAAGACATGAGGAAGGGAAGCAAGGGAAAGAATCATAAAAACCAGAGCCATAGCAAGGGTCTTTTTCTCATAGACTTCTATAGAAACACGTTTTTTTTTGAGCCAGTGGAGTCGCCCCCTGCTGGAAATGACTCAGAATGCAGCTTTAAGGAGCTTCAGCGTCGGCTTGACTTCTCAGACCCGAAAGCTTTGTCCATTGGCCCTACACTGCGGAACTAGTAGGCTAAGGGGGTACTTTCACATGGTCATACTGCTTCTTTTTGTTGTTGTTGTTGTTGTTTAGTTTTTTTTACTTAAGTAAAAGATCTATTTCTTGTCTTTCACTGTCGGCTGGAATTTAAACTCCGTCATTTGTCAGCGACTTCATAAGGCAGAAACTCACTTATAGAAACATGACTCATCAAACTTTGGCCTCTTTCCATGTAATCAAAGCATCAGGGAGTGTAACACCTCAGCAGTATAAAGCGACACACACACACACACACACACACACACACACACACACACTCTCTCTCTCTCTCTCTCTCTCTCTCTCTCTCTCTCTCTCTCTCTAACTGACAGGCTTGTTTTCCAGATGCAAAATGGAGAAGGATTAGTGCAGCAGCAGCCAGAGAGGCTCCGAACAGAGAGGGCTGGGGGAGATAAACATGCACGCGATAATACCCCCCCCCCCCACTCCTCCCCCACAAGGACATAATTAATACAATAAAATAACATCCTTTTTTTTTTTAAACAGTACAACAAGTGCTTGTAGTTTTACGCCACATTTAAAGTCACATTTCATTCAGTTCTTTGTGATGCTGTGAGCAGAATAAAGTGCTTGTTTGAGTAGAAAAACACTTTGTTATTTATTATTTAGAGTATTGATGGATAGTTTTTGATGGATAGTTTTTTTGGGCGAGTCAGCCGGTGAGTCATCGGGATGTCTGCTGCAGCCCGGACTACAGACAACATACACGCAAGAGGTGAAAACCGAGGAAAGGAATCAATAAATTAAAAGGGAAGAAATAAGTAGTTTTAATACTTCGAAAATGATGTTTTCTGCTGCCTTATGCATGTAGCCAGTTAGTTTAACTTAAAGTTATGACAGTACAGAGATATTCCTAGTTTTATATGATTAAAAATGAAATTAAATATGTTGGAGTACTCACATCTCGGCGGCAGGATGATGGAGATAATCTGAGTCCGACAGAGAGAGAGAGAGAGGGAGAGCGAGAGAGAGAGAGGGAGAGAGAGAGAGAGGGAGAGAGAGAGAGAGGGAGAGCGAGAGAGAGAGAGA
>NC_048420.1:22871319-22878944 GCF_013103735.1 Etheostoma cragini | reverse complement strand
AGAGAGAGAGAGAGAGAGAGAGAGAGAGGGAGAGGGAGATAGAGCGAGCTGTTGAATAATATAAATGGAGGATGACTTCAGTCTTCTCTCTGTTTGATATCTTAGTTCACTTTTTCCTCCTAAATACAAACAAAAATACAACAAAAAACAGATGCGCAGATTAAAAATAAAATCTCCGCGTCACACTCGCCCCGCCCAGACACCCATGCGTGTGCGCACACACACATGCGTGCGCGCGCGCGCGCGCACACACACACACACACACACACACACACACACACACACACACACGTTTCCAGTCACTGGGCGGAAATCAGTCCTGTCCATATATTAAATAAATTCACAGTATTCCTTTAAATAACTTTCAGGGGCACTCACGCATGCGCAGATGCCCTGTAGTCTGGCAACAGGTCAGGTACAATAACGCTGAGTTAACTTTGATGACTTATGATGTTATTGGTGTTAATTGTTGATTTTGGTTATAGTGACGACATTAGGGATGAAAGCTTCGGAAGAAGTCACGTAAAATGTATTTGAGTTATGACTAAAATATAGCAATGTGATGAAAAAATAGATCCTGAAAGTCATTTTAATGCAAAATAATGAGCTGTAGGTACAATAAGTCATAATTTCCAGTCATGATTTTCAGTTTGATCACAATACTACGTTTTAATTTTTATGTATTTCCTTCTTTTACAACGAAAAAGTTTGATTTAAAAAAAATAATAATAAAAAATAAAAGAGACATTATGTAGTCTGTAAAATAAGACACCTCTATTGAACATAAGTCAGGGTGTAAAGTTTAAAAAGGATACGTTTATGATTAGATTTGAAGGAAATGTGGTCAATTATTGGTCACCTGACCAATGGGAGAAGAGAATCAGACGCAGGTGCGTGTTAAATGGCTGTGTATTGGTCACCTGACCTGTGCTGACCAATGGGAGAAGAGAATCAGACGCGGGTGCGTGTTAAATGGCTGTGTATTGGTCACCTGACCTGTGCTGACCAATGGGAGAAGAGAATCAGAAGCCGGTGCGTGTTAAATGTCTTCCTCTGGCCGTTGCTCGGGTTGACTCTCGGCGGGTCGGGTCGGGTCGTGTTGTCGGACCTCGGCGCCTCTCAGTGAGTAATTCATCTTTTTTACTTCTTTAACTTTGACCTTTACTTGTGTAGTGAACTAATTCGGTAGTTTTCTGGTTGTTTTGGTGGATCTTTGTGGTGAAAGTCGCTCATTCAGAATCAAACGTTAGCGTGTACGTAGGCTACGGCAGTACGTTACGTAGCTAGCTAGCTAGTACGTTAGCTAGCTAGCTATGTAAGGTGTAGCGTTAGCATTAGCGTTAGCATTAGCGTGCTTTATGGTGTTTTCAGTGGTGGAAAGTAACTAAGGAGCCTACATTTACTCAAGTACTGTACAGTTTTGTAATTACTTAAATCATTTTACTTGAGTAGGATATTTCCATTTTCTACTACTTAATACTTGTACTCTTCTAATACTACTACTACATTTTGGAGGGAAATCTTTTATTACTTAAAAAGATTTTAGGCATTTTTGTCAGCTTTAGGCCTACTCATAAATTACTTTAAATATTCAGATGATTAACTATAACAAATCAATTATGAGGGCAGTGTTTCACACAGGTAGAGCAGTTATTTGGGTGGTGCGTGATGGCTGGGTTCAGTGATAAACTAGTAAAAACCATAAATATTAATATACAATCTATGGTCAACACGAAGGTTTATTAACTAGTTATTGAAAGCAATAGCCAGGTTACATAACAGTAACAGATATGCCTAACTTTTGAAATAAATAACTACATTTTAATCATATCTAACAGATGCTATTATTTGTATTCCCCCCCCCACCCAAAATATCTCGCGAGAGTTTGTTCCTGACACAGAATCGGCTCTCAAAGTTAAGTTTCCGTCTGAAAAATGGCATTTTAGTATTACAAATTTAAATAAAAATATTAAAAAATATATATAATAAATAATACAAATATTTCAGAATTTACTTTGTTGACAATGTGGCAAAAGAATCATAATCTGTGTTCACGTCCACTTCTCTAATTCGAATCAGGACCGCTAAAAGAGGTCGAGTTGCACCTTGTTTCTTTAAATTAAATGTATTTATTTACGGCTTTTAAACAGTCTCTGTTGGTGTCGGCATTTATAATGACCAATTAAAAAAAAAAGTTTTAATAAATATTCATCCATCAGTATCATTTATAATGACAAATGATTTTGATAAATTAATATTTAAAAAATATGAACAGACGGTAAACCATGTTATGAGTGTAGGAGTTGCATAGTCTGTCCACCAGAGGACGCTCTACAACGTAAGTTAAGTTTCATATCTTAAGTTTTGTATTTTTATATTTGTATTTTATTTTATCAGAACTATTTTTTCTTAGTTTTATTCCTCTGTTCTGTTGTGACAATAAAACTAATTATCATATTATTTTAGTGATATCTCAAAACTACAAATAACTAATGTTAGAGAAATCAGTTTTTTTTAAAACATTTTTCTGGATTTCTTTTTAAATATATATCCGCCGATGTATGGGTACATCGGATTTTTAAATAACCAAATATTTGTATTGGTATTTGCCTTAAAGTTGGGCTCCATTAAAACGTTCTAGCAGAGTATTGCAGTAAATGTACCGCGTGAACAACAAACACACAGAAACTCACAGAAACTCATCCATTTAAATTCCTTTATTCTGATAATTAAGCTTCAGTAAATGGATCCAAACAGTCGCTCTGTGACTGAAAACAAAACAACGTTAAAGACATCGTGAGTTTTTACACGTGAAGTGATGAGCAGAGCTCCGAATAGGGCTGCACGACATGAGGAAAATATGCGTTCACGTTGTTGAATATCACAATAACGATAATACTCGCAATAGATAAACAGATATTAAAGTGTGCGCAGTTCTTTCTGCTCAAATACAGCAACTTCCTTGTAGAATTTAAAGCAAATGAAAGCTGTTACTGAACATTGAATTGAATATAAAAGCCACAAAAAAAGTTTTTAAGTAACATTTTAAAGTGTAGTTTCACTTTTTTTTTCAACTAACAAAAACTCTCCATGTAAACATTTTGCACTAATTGATATTGTGATGATGATAAAACATATTTATTGTGCAACCCTAATTTAGAGACACATTTTCACTACAATCTGGTTGTTACACACAAGTAATGATGCCTTGCTCAAGTGCATCGTCGTGCAGTGTCTTCAGCTGATTTTCCTCCCAATTCACACTTGATTTACGTCTTTTTTTCTGCTCTTCCAACAGCTGCTATGTACATTCTGGTGATAAAGATGTCGAGAGTTCAGTTCCAGCCACGTTTCACGAGGTGAGTTTTGTCTACTTTGCTTTACGTATATTTGTACACTTGCAGTTGCTTTGTTTCTTTAAATTAAAGGAATACTTTTAGCATTTCAGTCCATTTCTTCTCTCAGCGCTACGAAGAACAATCTGTGAAAAGTGTAAAATAAGAGTTCAGTTTAGGTAAACGAGCATTTTCAGGTGTTTGTTTTTGTCTGGTTTTGAGTAGAAAGGTCTTCAGAGGAGAAAACGTCAGGACTAAAAGCAAAAGTGTTCCTTTAAAGGGTCTGATATCTGTGTTAGACACGGCAGGTTATGGACTAAGCAGACATTTAGTTAATGAAAGATGTTTGACGAGGTGAATCGGGACACATTTATGTCGACAAAGACAAAAAATGGCACAAAAACTGGAAAAAAATCACGATTTTTTAACACCTTCACGTACGTACACGTCCTACGTAAAGTAATCATTAATTTTACCAGAAGAACATTGTATGGCATCCATGTTATTCGTTTTTAGGCAATTTGGTTGAAAGAAAGCCGAAGTTCCTGATATTAAAAATAAAAAAAAAACGGTTCAAATTGGCCATGAGGACAACACACAGTAAATTCACTTTAACTTTTAATCATTTCTGCAGATGTATTTCCTCCATCAAGACAACCCGTGGTGATATGATGCCGCTAACATGTCTAAAGCAATTGATAACAATCTAAAAGAAAGGTATGAATAAACTGCATCATGGCGACATGAAGCTTACATTACTAGATAGTTCAGCATTATACACAGCCTCTTTATGTACATTACGTACAATATTTAGCTTTTACAAACTGTACATTCTTAAAATAGGTTTTTACATTTGTAAAAGAAAATAAAAATGCTCTTTGATTGAATTTCCGTTGCTGCCAACTGTCTCAAAATCACAGACGAGTTCTTTTAAACAGATCTGTTATTTCTGCAGTAGAAATGAATGACGTCTGTTAGCATTAGCATTGACGCTAGCATGGAGGTTGGCTTGTGATTGGCTGCGGGTAAATATGACACCTTCCCTTTTAAATGTAGAAGGGAAAATCCACCTCGGCCGGGAGGTTCTTCAAATTTAAATACTAAAATCTAGCGCTTTATCCAATGTCTTTTTACATCTTTTAACATTTGAAGCTCCTACTGAGGTTTTTGTATCAAACTTTGAATGTTTATTGTCACTTTTTATGACGTCATTACAAAGAAAATCCCAGAAATTATGAATTACTTTACCTAATAGTTAAGATTAGAGGATGTTGAGTGGATCACAGATGGGTAGATGTCAAAGTTTAGTCCGGATACTGTTTGGAAACCATAAAAAAAAAAGAACTAAAATGCTATAAGATTAAATAAAACACCCATAAATTCAATGAAAGTAATGTTGCATGGAATCATCCATGTGATTGGTGGGCAATTTGGTTGAAAAATCCATATTTCTGTTATAAAACACTTATAAATAACTTATTCATTTAGAACAATAAACAGTCAGTTTCACCAAAACTTTAGCAGGTGTCCTACATCACTTTTTTTATGGACACCCGGCAGCCAATCAGAATCCAGTATTCACCGAGACCATGTCATAATCTGCAAGGATTTTTATAATTGTGATTATTTTCAAGCGTAAATGCCCCAAACCTTACAGAACATGTATTTTTTTTAGTTTTTTAGTCTTCTATGGTAGTAAACTGAAGATCTTACACTTTTGACTGACATATTATTAATGTATTTATATTTATACAGGGCTCATTTTTATAATAAACAACTCACGCAGTAGGAGTTCAAAAATATGCACTTTTAAAATATTCTTTAAAGTAATTTACACATGAAAGAACATAGGAAGATTAAACCCTGCATTATAACGACAACTATCTCACTCTCATGTAGATATAATGTTTTCAGTAGAGAGGGTGTCATATTCCTCAAATGTTTGTATATCAGTTTAAGGCAAATTGGGCTTTGATAGTTAAAGATTTGTGGAATTTGAGCTTTTGTTAAATAGTTATTTTACCTCCAGTAAAATCCCGGAAATGTTCATTTAAAATCCTTTAAACTTACAGTTCAAAGCTGCTGCACTTGACGGGATTACAAACAATAAAATAAGAATACAGGATCAAAACAAGCATTTCATTATAATGAATAATAACTATGTGGGCAAACGATGTCTTTGTGCGTTATCGCCTTTGTGTGCACCTGCAGCTGAAAGGCATTACTACAGAAGCTGTGCAAATAATTGCGAGGACAGTGTGCAAAATCAAACGTGTCATTTTCATCTCACAGGGAAATAGAAACAAAATGTAATTCAATGTTTTTCAAAGTGCCGTTTTGTTGCGTTGAAGCTTCACTGAGGAGCAGCTGCACCCGACAGGAGGGCAGCATGAAAACAAAGTGAAGAATTATTGACTTATTCGATGAAGCTCAAATCTTTCTATAATTATTAAATAAGCTTTGCAAGCAAGTTCTAGTTTTGCGTGGACGTTGATGTAACGTTCTCTGCCGCCAAACACAGATTTAAGTCCACCTTGAGTCCACTAAAACATCATCTGACTGGCGGCTTTCAGAAAAGCTTCAAGATAAAAAGAATCTGTTGGTTTTAAAATAATTTCTACCTTAGCTCAACAAATACCACTAGTTCTAGATGTGTTGACGTTTTAAGCAGCTTAACATGTTCTTTTTTTTTTTAACCAACTCAATTTCAGGCTCTAAATCAGCAAGAAGAGCCTTGGTGTGACATGTTGTGCCATCAGTGTGTGTAGGAGTGTGTGTGTTGCAGTGTGTGTATTAGGGCTTCCTCCAGGTCAGAGGGGGGATGGAGGCGTTGGCGCCGCTGGTCTCAGCAGGGAGAGCTGACTTCTTCTTCTCCTCGCTGTCGGAGTCGTCCACCGCCAGTGTGATGGGCGGTGGTGACTTCCTGTAGAGGAAGAACGAATAACGTAGCTTTAGCCTTTCCACTCTGCCTGCTCAAATGTTTCTTTTACATTAAACCTGAAAAGGAAGAGAGCTGAAGGGTTCTCTGTGGATTCAGACACATGTGAAAAAAGCCAAAGTATAGTATTTTGAAAGAAAATGGAAAAAGTCATAATATAGTATGTCAAAAATCATGAAACGATCATAGTAAAGTATGTCGAAAAAAAAAGCTGGATGTTTCTCTGTGGATTCAGACACATGTTCCCTGTACCCCTGTAGGCAGACTTTTCACCACAATGCTCAGTCAGCAGCTGTTTTGGAGCTTTTTTGACTGTATTACACAGTTGTACTCAGATATCGTGCTATTTCAAAGGTCAACAATTAACTTTCAGTCTTAACTCATACGCAAACATTAAAAATCAAATCGGCCAGCTCCATTTGCTGAGGAAGATGGTGTACTTTTGAATACAAACAAAGAAAGGAAGAAAAAGCTTACAAAAAGCAACATGCATATTCATGAAACGTGTTTCATTTCTTCCCTCTCTACTTTGTCTTTTTCAGGTGCTGCCCTCCGGAGACATCCAGACGCTACAGCCGAGTCAGTGGACCCGTTCTCAGCCTCCAGACTGTGGTTGGCTTCTACGTGACGTTGAGCTTCGTACCGGGAAATTTGGACTCCCTCCTGGAGCGAGTGTGTTGCTAGAATGTTGTTGTTGTTTACCAGGTAAGTTGTGATGTATAGCTTGTTTATATTTGATAGATTTTCCCTGTTTTACAAAGTAGTTTTATATAGTACATGACGTCTATTTATTTCCTTTTAAATAAATTCCATCATGAAAAAAGTCCTAGTATAGTATGTTGAAAAAATGTCATAGGTCATAGTATTGTGTCATGAAAAAGTTAGTATGTTGTTACAAAGTAGTTTAGTATGTTGAAAATTGTTATTTAATACTATCATAGTTTATAGTATGTTAAAAAAACTCTACCTCCGAACCACAACCCCATATGTAAATTTGAACTGCGCCTGGTGAGTATTCTGCTTAATGGCACTGTGTTGCTTGGTGAAGAATGACTATTTATAATCAATAAAGTGTTGTATTTGTTGTTTCCTTGTGTTTATTTAATGACATTACAAGGTATGTATAGTTGCTTTAAAAAAAGCCATACGCCAAATAGAATGGCAATAAAAAGTCATAGTATATTATGTCGATAAAAAGACATATGTGCCTTTTTTTTCAACATACTATACTATGACTTTTTCATGTTCAACATACTATACTATGACCTTTTTTCATATTTTTCGAAATACTATACTAAGACTTTTTTATATTTTTCGACATACTATACTATGACCTTTTTCGTATTTTTCG
>NC_048420.1:22867673-22871219 GCF_013103735.1 Etheostoma cragini | reverse complement strand
GCCAGTCAGGAGCAGAGTATAAGGCCCTGACAGTACCTAGGTAAGGACTACTAGCCAGTCAGGAGCAGAGTATGAGGGTGTGCTATGCTTGCAGCTAGGCGAGCATTATAACGTGTGTATCAAGTGACGTGTGTTCGTCTCTGAAGTGAAGGCTGGACTACAGTAGAGCTGTTTGGAGCAGTTGGTGCTCATTCTGTGTTGTAGAAGACTTAAAACTGGAGATTGAGACCATAAAGTCATTATGAAAATGTAAACTGAGGTAATAAATCAAGTGAGAAGTGGGTCTCTTTCTCACAGACTTCTACAGAAACCGACCTCCTTTAGCAGCGGCATGTGTCGCCCCCTGCTGGAAGTCAGATAGAATGCAGGTTTAAGGCACTTTCGCATTTGCAGCACTTCACCGAACCAAATGCTTAGTCCATTAATATTCTACAGTCTATGATCCCAATTGGCTGGATCTGGTTAAAGTCCGGGCTCAGTCAAGTTATTTTATTGTCTAAAATATCATTGCATGCATTAGCATTAAGGAGTGTAGCCCAAACCAGGAAAACCAGCCCCAGAAAAAAACATGTGTCTAGTTTCTACACACACATTTACATTTTTTTAATAGGCTTAAATCTTACTCACAAAATTACACAATCACACATTACCTTACAAATCTATTTTTTATATTTTCTCGTAGCTCCTTTGCACCTACAGTATGTGATGCACACTGTAGTGCCAACTCACCGTACCAACATCACCTTATGAGAGATGCACTGTGAGGCTGCAGTGAGTAATACTCTCTGTGTGTGTGTGTGTGTGTGTGTGTGTGTGCTGGAGGGGAATAGAGTTAGTTAGTTAAAGTAGAAACAGCAGCAGCATGGCCTTGTGTAAAGATGCCACCCAGGTTGCTAGTTGACGCTGCTACCAGACATGTACTGTAGTATTAAAAGGGAACATGCTGCTGCTTTCAGCACATTAACTAGTGTTCACTTCTTTCCACTTATTCATTGAAATTTCTTTTTTTCTTGTTCAGATTTTAAAGTTGGCTGCAACATGTTTACATGAATAGTTAGTTGTAGGGATGGGCAAAATATTGATATTCTATCGACATCGATATATGATTATGATATATGATATACTGGGTGAGCTAGAGGCCTGGAGTTTAATTTCCATAATCTAAGACATAAATCGCCAACCACTACACCCATTTTTAAATAAAGTACAGAAAAGCAAATGAGATAGAAGGTTTTAATTAGTGAGCTTTGGTGTGTTTTTGTATATATATATATATATATATATATATATATATAACTTAGGCTAGCTGTTTTCCGCCTGCTAAGCTAGCCACCTCCTGGCTCCAGCGGCGTACGTAAACGCACAGACATTAGTTTAACCTATTGTTTTGTATAGGTCCCTTACTTGTGGCTTGGTGGTAACATGGTTGCCCTGCAACTCTGAGGTTGCTGGTTCAATCCCAGGCTCCCTTAGCGACATGTCCTTTACAAGACTCCAAACCCTGTGATGTTGGTAGCTGTCTAATGCTCCAAATACTCTGATTTTAAGTGTGAGTCAGAAGTGAGAAAGTGTACGTAACGTAATGTAGAACTATTCCTTTAGAGGAAGTCTTAAAGTCGGCTGTTGCTATGAGGCAGAACAGGAGGTCGCGTCACAGAAGATAATCTGAGTGGACGTCATCCTCTCTGTGACGTCCTAGTTTGCAGACGTCACATCTCATGAATGCAGTGCAGCCGTCTGGAGATACGTGAGGCAGGCCGCACGTGAACGTCTTTATTATTATTCACATGAACTCTCTGCTGCATCATGGCATGCGCTGCTTTCATCCAGCAGTTGTGCCGTCATCAGTTACACAGATAAGGCAGCTTCAGTGTCCCCAGTCAGACATAATGTGTCCCAGCAGCCTTACTGCAGAGCCACGTGTTGAGACTGGCAAACAGATGAGATCAACAAGGACGTCCGCTCTCTCGCCATGACAGCCTCCTGTCTGCTGCCTCTGTCTGGACGCCATCGCGTCTGGGACTCTCTTTCTCCGGCTCTGTAACTAAACCGAGGTTCTTTTCATCGTGGCAGGTGTGTGACAAACACACGTTTCACATAAGCCGTGTAACCTTCATGTGACTTGAGTTTGCAACCTTCATTGTGTACTTGAGCAATGAAATTGCAAATTATCTCTGTTGATATGGAGGCAATCTGATCGGAGGTCATCCCCCAGAGGCAGGATGTCACAATTCTTTTCCCAACAAGTGTGTTTTATTAATTTTTAGAGAAGAGAATCACACTACAAAAAATAATACAGATGGAAATCAGAACTGACACAGTAAGGCACATCTTCAATAAAATACAGAAACATGACAGGGCTGTGACATGTGATAGTTGGCACAGTAGAACATTAAAGATCCTTAAAAATCACCTGTTGTCCAAAAGTTAACCTATCCCGGAGTCGTCCTGAAGAGAACAGCACTTCAAATAAAACTAAGCAAAGAGAAGCAGACACATACTTAATACATAGCAATACTCATTTGTTGATGGTTGACATACACGGAGAACATGCCTCCGATGCTTTCCTCCCCTCTAAGAAGACCATAACACCGTAAAAGATCTCCACATGTTGTCAAAGACGAGATATTTACCCTTTAACGTAAAAGTGAGTTTTTCCAGTGCAAGACGGTCTGACAGTCCTGTAAGCCAGACATTAACACTTGGTTTGTTAGTGGATTTCCAAGATTTAGCTATGGTATATTTAGCTTGTAAGATGCAGAAAGTAATCATAGATTTGAGATTATGATTCACGGGAAAAATCCCAAAGATGATGTCACAATTTCAGTGCTATAGCAGCTCCAGCTGAGCAGCGTTAGTGTGACGGACCAAACGGCTGCAAACAGCTGAGCTGATTTGTTGATGTTATTTAAGAAAATGCTCCATTTCAGTGAAAAGACAGACACACAAACAGGTGTGAAATGTTTGGAACTAGCAGGAGGAGCAGCAGGGCGCCTGGAAAGCTCACCTGGTAGAGCGTGCGCCCATATGTAGACCTTCACTCCTCGACGCAGCGGCCGCGGGTTCGACTCCGATCTGCAGCCTTTCGCTGCATGTCATTCCCCCTCTCTCTCCCCTTTCATGTCCTCAGCTGTCCTATAAAACCAAAATGCCCAAAAAATAACCCTTAAAAAAAGAAAACTAGTCTCGCACCTCTCTAGTAAAGTCTAGCTACACAACAGATGCATTCTGGGATAGGAGGAAAAATGCTCCGGGTTCATTTCTTTAAACCAATCACAATCGCCTATGGCGGCGCTGAGCTCCGGACGCAGCGACGGTTGCTCTGCAAAATAGTCTCAGGAGTTATTTATTATATATATATTATATTTATTATTATTTATTATCTTCTCTTCTTGATGTTGCAGCATGCTCTCCGTGCTCTTCGTGCTGTCTGTGCTCTTCATGCTCTTCGTGCTCTTCATGGTGTTTGTGCTCTTCATGCTGTTTGTGCTCTTCATGCTCTTCGTGCTCTTCATGCTGTTTGTGCTCTTCATGCTCTTCGTGCTC
>NC_048420.1:22861383-22867573 GCF_013103735.1 Etheostoma cragini | reverse complement strand
CTCTTCATGCTCTTCGTGCTCTTCATGCTGTTTGTGCTCTTCATGCTGTTTGTGCTCTCCATGCTGTTTGTGCTCTTCATGCTGTTTGTGCTCTTCATGCTCTTCATGCTGTTTGTGCTCTTCATGCTGTTTGTGCTCTTCGTGCTCTTCATGCTGTTTGTGCTCTTAATGCTCTTCATGCTGTTTGTGCTCTTCGTACTCTTCATGCTCTTCATGCTCTACGTGCTCTTCATGCTGTTTGTGCACACTTCATGCACACTGCTCAGCCTCTCCTTATGTAACAGCTGGTAAATGATGCTAGTAGTGGAGGCAGGAGACCTCTTGATGCAGCACCGTGTAGGTCAGTCAGGTAACCATGGTGACGAACATGTTGGAAGATTAAAGATGACGTGCTCAAATGTCTTGTTTTGTCCAGAACGCAAAGAAATTTGGTTTGGTGTCACAGAGGAGTGAATAAACTAGAAAATATTTACATTTAAGGAGCTTGAGAAAGGGTTTTTATTATGTAGTCATTCCATACTTAATCCTTAAAGATGCTGAGTCACCTTCTCTCCCAGTGAGCCTCCGTGTGAGAAGCTGAGTCATGTTTAAAGGTGGAGAACTGGCTTCTTAGATCAGTAAACATGAGGTGGTCACATGTAATGTGATAAAGTAGATCACCAGCCTATATGTGTTTTGCCTAATTATTTCATACATGTCTTCTTAGATCATGTGTGCATATAAAAAATGTAATTTCTTTTTCCTTTTTGCCATTTAAGTGGGTCTTTCTGCACTCTTGTCTAAACTCTAAGTTTCAGCCACTCTAATAAAAATCTACACATTTAAATATTTACAAAACAAATCAGTTATTAACTTATCAGAATCGGGCATCGAATGAAAACCAGATTATTGTGGCATCTCCTCTCTTTGTAGAGGTTAGCTGACAAATAAAAGTACCACAGATAACAGGAAAAAAGATTTTAAAAAGTACAAATAGTCTCTAAATATGATGTGGTCATCTGCACTACAAAGTGCTGATTTATCTGCATTATTGTCAGTATAACCAGATGACTTTGTTGTGTGTGTTTTGTAGATGGGAGGAGGAGCATACAGCCAGAATGGACCTGCAGGAGAAGATGGCTGAACTGGAGGAGGTAACGTTCACAACTCCATTAAAATATTCTTTATTTGGGAATTGTTTATTGTGTAAGATGCCTTGCCTCTAGCCAACAGTTTCCCACGTACAAAGTGTTGTTCTTCTGATTGCATCTCCGCTCTTCTTCCTTTAAAGGTGCCCTGTCACACGTATTTCATGACGTTGTGGTAATGTCTGAAGCTCTTCCATGGATTCTGTAACTTGGTTACCGTGGTTACCTTGTTTCAAGCCAGACTAGCGTGGTACAGAAAGCCTACAGGAAGACTCAGCTTGATTTATCCCAGTTCTCATTAATATTCAACAAGATGAGCGGCTCGGCTCTGATTGGCTAACAGCTAGCCAATGAAAGTCTGGCCATCAGCATCCTTTACCCAGCCGACTGGGCGAGCTCATGAATATTAATGAGCTCAGGCAGCATGACATCAGACTGACAGGCTGTTGTGATTGGCTGATTTAACCTCTTATTCCTTTTCATTGGCTAGAGCTGACAGAGGAGGTAGCAGTTCATCTTCACATTCACCACATAACAAACACACACACACACACACACACACACACACACACACACACACACACACACACATATGGACCTAACATATTTAAAAAAAATACAAGTAAACACAGTTTTGTGTGGCAAGGCACCTTTAAACACATCCGAGGGACAAAACCCATATGCTTTTTCTGCTCTTTATTTTGAAATACATCAAATAAATATGCTGTATATATGCATAAGATGCACAACATAAAGTTCTCAGTATGTGTAGTAAACTGTCTTCCAAATATTAATTTTATATTTTGAATGAAGGCAATCAGGAGTCTGAGCTATAGATGCACCCTCAGTTATCTCATTTATATATTTAGGACATGCACTTCATTTGTGTGTGTGTGTGTGTGTGTGTGTGTGTGTGTGTGTGTGTGTGTGTGTGTGTGTGTGTGTGTGTGTGTGTGTGTGTGCAGGACCTGCAGGAGAGCGAGGTGTGTCAGGACGAGCTGGCTCTGAGGGTGAAGCAGCTGAAGGCCGAACTCGTTCTCTTTAAAGGACTCGTCAGCAACGTAAGTTAAGATCTTTTTTAAAGATCCATCCACTTTTTTTTTGATCCCTTTAAATCTTATTTCACAAGCTCTCATTAGATGATTGATGATCTCACATGATTTAGGATTTGCTGGCACACGTTCACAACTGCCATGGTTACACATTGCTGGACGACATCTTGCTGCATCTTGACAGTGATTATAAGTAAATTCAATAGCTTATTTAGATGAATGTAAAACAAAAATCCTTTTTTATTTCCATCAGAACCTGTCAGATCTGGACAGTAAGATCCAAGAGAAGGCCATGAAGGTGGACATGGATATCTGCCGCCGCATCGACATCACCGCCCGCCTCTGTGATGTCGCTCAGCAGAGGAACTGCGAGGACATGATCCACATGTTCCAGGTGTGTTTGTTGTGATAAAATGTCCGTTAAAAAAAAGAAAAAGAGATCCGCCTTCACTTTAAATAAGCACGCCTCCTTCCAGCAGGTGGCCACGCCCCCCTCCACTCTCCGGGCCAGAAAACAGAGCGGCCAGTCGGCTAAGGGTGGGGACGGAGACGAACTGAGCATGTCCGAGAGCGAGGGAGGCGGGGCTAAAGACGAGGAGTCGTGCAGCACGTCGGCCAATCAGATCAATGAACAGATGCAGAGGATGCTGAATCAGCTGTGGGTGTTTTGGCCAATAAAGTTTAAATAGACGTTCAAACTATGTAGTTGACATGTCTAATGCGTTTGTGTGTGTGTGTGTGTGTGTGTGTGTGTGTGTGTGTGTGTGTGTGTGTGTGTGTGTGTGTGTGTGTGTGTGTGTGTGTGTGTGTGTGTGTGTGTGTGTGTGTGTGTGTGTGTGTGTGTGTGTGTGTGTGTGTGTGTGTGTGTGTGTGTGTGTGTGTGTGTGTGTGTGTGTGTGTGTGTGTGTGTGTGTGTTCATGTTGTGTTGTCCAGAAGGGAGTGTGAGTTTGACGATGACTGTGACAGTCTGGCTTGGGAGGAAACAGAGGAAACTCTTCTTCTATGGGAAGATTTTCCTGGATACCCACTGGGAGTGGAAACACAGGGAGAGGTGCGTACACACCTATTTTATACTATCTATGGTACCCACACACACACACACACACACACACACACACACACACACTCACACTCCGCTTTTTGTGTGGCAGATTTAAATGGATTTTATTATGAATACAAAATAAAAATGAAATTTCTAATTAACACAAGTTTTCTGACTCATTGCTTAGCTTGCTTTGATTTTCCTTGAGATATCTATATATAAACAACATACACTTAAACCAGTCAGCTTAAAGTTACATTAAGCTGCTACACAGGCTAGTTATTAATATTTGTGTTTAATTAAAACTGCAGTCCTCAGCAACACTTCATGTCGCCCCCCCGTCCATCCCGTCCAGATCTATTACCCCAGCTGGTGACGCTGACTGCGCCAGTCTATCTTGGTGACCTGTAAGCTGTTTTAAACTAAATAAGCCAGAGAGGCCAATGACCGTCTTAGTGAAGAGCTGAAAAAAAACACACACACACACACACACTTTCAGGACTGTATGTTTTATTGGATGGTATTAGCCTATAGTATAGTGTTTCCATTATTCTGTCCACGTCTACATATTCTTTGGTTTATATTTTTTATGTTTTTTATTATAAGAAAAAGGTGGCGCACAATCTGGCTCCATCTGCATATCTTTATTTATCCAGACGACGTTTCTTCAACAAAAGATAGATTTGAATAAACGGCAGTAACTGTTATCAGAATAAATAGAGACACCTTTACGTGGTCCCCTCGGTTCCTTAAAAAGTCTTGAAGCATCTCAAATGAAATCTGGAAATTACGATTTAAAGAGGTCTTAAATTTCACATGATGTAATATTTCTAATTATATTGTTTTATAGAACTCATGAAGTGTAAGGGATCATTCACCTATTTGGATGATTCTGTGAGGAAAAGGATGACATTGGAGTACTTTTATTTTGACACGTCAAGTCCGACCTATCATCCGTTAGAAAAGGTCTTAAAAGTTCATTAAATTTGCTGTTAAAAAATGTGCAGTTACCCTGCTCCAGTGATCAGCACCTCACAACAACTCTTGTTGTGCGTTACTTTTCTATGCTACAGTATCTTATACATTCAGTGTCTTATTTAAATGTTTGTCAGCTAGCATGCTGCAGGTTTAACAGCAACCCTGTCCCTGAAACATAATGAAGCCTGATGTTAGCCACAGCTCAAAATCAGCTATATAGGTGTGAATAAACAGTGTTGTTTTTTTAATTTCCCCCACATACTCTTCACTGTCATCCAGCTGCAGCAGCAGGAGGAGTCCATTGAGGAGGTGATTAAAGACACAGAGTGTCTGTTCAAAACCAGAGAGAAGGAGTACCAGGAGACCATTAACCAGATAGAGGTGAGGCTGTGTTCCTGCATTGTACTTTGGGGCGACTGTGGGGTGACTGGGGCTCAGTGGTAGAGCGGTTGTCTGCCAATTGGAAGGCTGGCGGTTCAATCCCTGGCCTTGCAGTCCCATGTCAAAGTGTCCTTGGGTAAGACACTGCACCCCAAGTTTCCCCCGATGCTGCGCCATCGGATTGTGAATGTGTGTGAGTGTTTATCTCGTGAGCAGGTGGCAGCTTTGGCCTCAGTGTATGAATGGTTCCTGTGCTATGTAAAAGCACTTTGAGTAGTTAAGACTAGAAAAGCGCTATATAAAATACAGCACATTTACGCATGACATTCTTATATTAGTCACATTGTGAGGAGAACAGGAAGAGCATCAAAAGTCATGTCGTAATCATTGTTTTTACTAACTAACATGACGCTTAAGTCTATTGAAGTACTCTTCAAGAGAGCCATTCAGATCTTGGATAAAAAAGCGTTATTCCACAGTTTGTAGCAGACTGAAAAAAACCATAGTATTAAGGTTTGAGAATGATAAAAAATGTAAGTATACCTGTTTTGTGTATAAGGCTAAACATCATCGTGCCCCTCAGCTGAAAGATTCCTTTCAAAGAATAGAGAGTGGTGGTAGAACAAGGGCCTCCACCAAAGGGGACTGGGTAAAACAGACCACATTTGGACAAACTGTTTTGTCAGTAAGGGGAAAGGGTAAGGGATATGGGAATAGCCCCCCCCTCCCCCACAATAAGGGACTGTCACAGATACATCAATTTTAAAACTCATTTAAAATTCTGGCTTTTAGAAAACCAAAGCTGCACTCACTTTTAACTCACATTTCACCATGTGAGACAATCACTTGTTCTGTTGTATTTTGTCTTGACTGTTGTTTCCTCTCAAACTGTAAAAGTGTTGAATGCTTGTGACTGTTTTTATGTTTTTCTTTTTATGTATCTGCCTAGGGACAATAGATGACAATTTTGATTTAAGTGAGTTAAAGTAACAGAATTTTAAGCTCTGTAATTAGATGTTTCTTGCTGGAAAGCAGCTTGGGAGTCGTAGTTAACACCTACGCTGAAGTGTTTATATACACAGGCTTGTATCTTAGACTTAACATTTGTACTGATGATTTAACTGTGTGAGTTTCATGCTGATCGCCGTAAAAAGCTTCAACTTTGAGTAACATAACATTATCTGTGGGACAAATTAAAGCTTCTTTCATTGCCGGACTGAAGCTCCTCCCACTTCACAGCTCTATAGTATATAATACAGTAAAAATAATTGGAGTATTTAGTGTTAATGGATTTGGTTTTTGTGTTTTCTTGTCAGGTGGATCTGGCCACAGCCAAGAGCGATATGAACCGTCACCTGCACGAGTACATGGAGATGTGCTCTATGAAGAGAGGGCTGGACGTCCAGATGGAAACCTGCAGGAGACTCATCACACAGAGTGGAGACAGGTAACACACACACACACACACACACACACACACACACACACACACAAACTATGACTTTTTTTGGACAAGCTATAATATGATTTTTTTTTCGTCACACTATACTGTGAGTTTCGATATTCTATGACCTTTTTATGATTTTTTTCAACATGCTATGAATTATTT
>NC_048420.1:22858285-22861283 GCF_013103735.1 Etheostoma cragini | reverse complement strand
TTTTCGTCACACTATACTGTGAGTTTCGATATTCTATGACCTTTTTATGATTTTTTTCAACATGCTATGAATTATTTAAGATGTACTACAACTATTTTCATATTTTTTTCGACATACTATACTATGACTTTTTCATGTTTTTTGACATACTATACTATGACTTTTGTCATGTTTTTTGACATACTGTACTATGACTTATGTCATGTTTTTCGACATACTATACTATGACTTTTTTCATATTTTTTAACATACTATACTCAGCCATTTTATATTTTTCAACATACTATAATATGCCTTTTTTTCGACATACTATACTATGACTCTTTTCATATTTTTTCGACATACTATACTATGACATTTTTCATATTTTCCGAGATACTATACTATTACCTTTTTTGACTTTTTTTGACATACTATACTATTACTTTTTTCGACATACTATACTATGACTTTTTCATATTTTTATACTATGATTTTTTAAATATTTTTCAACATACTATAATATGCCTTTTTTTCGACATACTATACTATGACTTTAATATTTTTCGACATACTATACTATGACGTTTTTATGACTTTTTTCGACATACTATACTATGACGTTTTTATGACTTTTTTCGACATACTATACTATGAGTTTTATTATACTATGTCGAAAAAAAGTCATAGTATAGTATGTGGAGAAAAGTCACAGTATAGTATGTCGAAAAATATGAAAAAAGTCATAGTATAGTATGTTAAAAAAAAAGTAAAGTGAGGAATGAAGAAAAATATGAAAAATGTTATAGTATAGTATATTGAAAAAAGTCATAAAAAGATCATGTATGTTGAAAACATCCAAAAAGTCATAGTATAGTATGTCGAAAAAATATGAAAAAAGTCATAGTATAGTATGTCGAAAAAAAGTCATAGTATAGTATGTTGAAAAATACGAAAAAAGTCATAGTATAGTATGTCGAAAAAAAATGAAAAAGATCATAGTATAGGATGTCAAAAAATATGGATAAAGTCATAGTATGTTGAAAAACATCAAAAAAGTCATAGTATAGTATGTTGAAAAATACGAAAAAGTCATAGTATAGTATGTTGAAAAACATCAAAAAAGTCATAGTATAGTATGTCGAAAAAATATGAAAAAAGTCATAGTATAGTATGTCGAAAAAAAGTCATAGTATAGTATGTTGAAAAATACGAAAAAAGTCATAGTATAGTATGTCGAAAAAAAATGAAAAAGATCATAGTATAGTATGTCGAAAAATATGGAAAAAGTCATAGTATAGTATGTCAAAAAATACGAAAAAAGTCATAGTATAGCATGTCGAAAAACATAAAAAAACTCATAGTATAGTATGTCGAAACACATGAAAAAAGTCATACTATAGTATGTCGAAAAACATGAAAAAGTCATAGTATAGTATGTTGAAAAAATATGAAAAAGTCATAGTATAGTATGACAAAAAAATATGAAAAGTCATAGTATAGTATGTCGAAAAACATGACAAAGATTCGTAGTATAGTATGTCAAAAAAAGTCATAGTATGTCGAAAAATATGAAAAAAGTCATAGTATAGTATGTCGAAAAAAGTCATAGTGCAGTATGTCGAAAAATATGAAAAAAGTCATAATATAGTATGTCGAAAAAAGTCATAAAAAGGTCATAGTATAGTATGTCGAAAAATATGAAAAAAGTCATAGTATAGTATGTCAAAAAAAGGTCATAGTATAGGATGTCGCAAAAAACACGAAAAAGGTCATAGTATAGTATGTCGAAAAAAGTCATAAAAAGATCATAGTATAGTAGGTCGAAAAATATGGAAAAGTTCATAGTGTAGTATGTCGAACAACATGACAAAGATTCATAGTACAGTATGTCGAAAAATATGAAAAGAGACAGTATAGTGTGTCGAAAAACATGAAAAAAAGTTATATAGAATGTCAAAAAATAGGAAAAAAGTCACAGTATAGTATGTCGAAAAAGTCATAAAAAGATCATAGTATAGTATGTCGAAAAATATGAAAAACGTCATAGTATAGTATGTCGAAAAAAGTCATAAAAAGGTCATAGTACAGTATGTTGAAAAACATGACAAAAAGTCATAATATAGTATGTCAAAAAAAAGTCATAGTATAGTATGTTGAAAAATACGAAAAAGCTCATAGTATAGTATGTCGAAAAGTCATAAAAAGATCATAGTATAGTATGTCGAAAAATATGGAAAAAGTCATAATATAGTATGTTGAAAAACATGACAAAAGGCCATACTATAGTATGTGGAAAACATCAAAAAGTCTTAGTATAGTTGGTCGAAAAATACGAAAAAAAGTCATAGTATAGTATGTTGAAAAAATATGAAAAAGTCATAGTATAGTATGTCGAAAAAAGTCTTAAAAAGGTCATAGTATAGTACGTCAAAAAATATGAAAAAAGTCATAGAATAGTATGTCGAAAAAAGTCCTAAAAAGGTCATAGTGTAGTATGCCGAAAAACATGACAAAAGTCATAGTATAGTATGTCGAAAATTCATAAAAAGATCATAGTATAGTATGTCGAAAAACATGAGTAAAGGTTATAGTATAGTATGTTAAAAAAATATGAAAAAGTCATAGTATAGCATGTCGAAAAAATATGAAAAAGTCATAGTATAGTATGTCAAAAAAAATGAAAAAGTCATAGTATAGTATGTCAAAAAAATATGAAAAAGTCATAGTATAGTATGTCGAAAAACATGACAAAAAGTCATAGTATAGTATGTCAAAAAAGTCATAGTATGTCGAAAAATATGAAAAACGTCATAGTATAGTATGTCGAAAAAAGTCATAAAAAGGTCATAGTATAGTATGTCGAAAACATGACAAAAAGTCATAATATAGTATGTCGAAAAATACAAAAAAGCTCATAGTATAGTATGTTGAAAAAAGTCATAAAAAGTCATAGTATAGTATGTCGAAAAATATGAAAAAAAGTCATAGTATAATATGTTGAACATGAAAAAGTCAT
>NC_048420.1:22857689-22858185 GCF_013103735.1 Etheostoma cragini | reverse complement strand
CTTCTGACTGGCTAGTAGTCCTTACCTAGGTACTGTCAGGGCCTTATACTCTGCTTCTGACTGGCTAGTAGTCCTTACGGCACATGTGCGATTCCCAACAAAGATCAGAAGTGCGATGCCTCACTCTGTAACTAAAACAGAGAACTCAACACACAGGGTAAGAAGAGGTTGTTTTTTCTGAAAATTAAACCATGTTAACCTCTTTTGGTACAACCTCTAAATACAGGTATTAACCAGCTATTCACAGTTCAAGGTGTTGATTTGTTGTTTTTTTATGTTCAATAAATGCAACATCTTTCCAAAAGTCAATAGGTAGATGTGTTAAATAATCATGATTTCATTATTGTCCAGAGTAATTGTGATTAAGATTTGTTTCCAAACACCAGCAGCCCTATACTGAATTGCAAGTGCAAAAGAAAATGAAATCCCAAGAGGGATGACTGTGTGGTTGCTGTAAAGGCTCGCATGGGACAGAGGGGGGGGGGGGGGGGGGGGG
>NC_048420.1:22856106-22857505 GCF_013103735.1 Etheostoma cragini | reverse complement strand
AGAGAGAGAGAGAGAGAGAGACACGCAGAGGGAGGCTGAGGGTAAAGGATGGAGAGGAGACAGAGGGGTAGTGATGGCAGTCTGGGTGACATCACCGCTGGCGGTCACAGGCCGGTGCTGCATTGCAGGTACCGGGACAAAACCCAGCTGGGAGGAGGAGGAAGGGGGGAGGGAAAGAATGAGGAAGAAGAGAAAGAAAGAAAGAGACTAAATGAAGAGGAGAAAGAGAGAGAGGGAGGGAACCATGGGAGACGGCAGTGTGAGAGAAAACCAAGAGCTGAAGATGAAATCCCTTCTTAGCAACCGGAGGGGAGTTTACATAATCAAAATGAATAAGAGTTTTACTTATAACCTCACACGTCACAACTCTATGTTGACTTCACCTGAAAACGTTCTTTAAGTCCATAAAGTGTAATTATTTCTACTTCCCAAAAAGTCACACGATGATACTTTACTACATTTAGAGGAAGGAAAACGGAAAGGAAACGTTTTCAATGTTGTTGCGAGTCTTTGTGAAATGAAATAAAAACTGAGAATGTGGGCGCCCGGGTAGCTCGACTGGCAGAACGTGCGCCCATATACAGAGGCTCACTCGTCGACCCAGCAGCTGCTGGTTCGACTCCGACCTGCAGTCTTTTGCTGCATGTCATTCCCTCGCTCTCTGTCCCCTTTCACGTCTTCAGCTGTCCTCTACACATAAAGGCCTGCACGGCCACTTAGCTCAGTTGGAAGAGCAGGAGAACATGCTGCCTGTAGAGATTTAGTCCTCAACACAGAGGCCCAGGGTTCAAGTCTGACCGGTGATGGGTTCTTGCATGTCTTCCTCTTTTCTCTCCCTTGTCATATTTGAGCTGTGCTGTCTTTTGAACGTGCAAATGCCCCGTAAAACTTAAAAAAAATGTTGAAAAGAAAGGTTGTGGTGAGTTGTGTTGCTTTAAGGAAACAGGATGCGCTAAAAAAAACAAAAAACCAAGAGGAAATATCTGAACCATGTTTATCTCAAGATGCCTTTGAAAGCTTTCAATCACGTCCAACTGATGTGCTTTAGTGCAGCAATTTAAACGATGAGCGCAATAACACAGCAGGTCCGAGAGCGCTGCTCAGTGAAACATCCGGATGGTTCTCTGATCGATGTGACTGAAGAGTTGTCTCGCAGCGGCGTCCCGTCTCAGCAGCCTGGACCACAAAGCAGGGAGGTCAGGGCTTTGAGCATAGAGCGCAGTGGGAGAGGGTGTGTTAACGTGTGTGTCAGTGCACGAGTGTGTGTTAACGTGTGTGTCAGGGTACAAGTGTGTGTTAACGTGTGTCAGGGCACGAGTGTGTGTTAACGTGTGTGTCAGGGTACAAGTGTGTGTTAATGTGTGTGTCAGTGCACGAGTGTGTGTTAACGTGTGTGTCA
>NC_048420.1:22842277-22856006 GCF_013103735.1 Etheostoma cragini | reverse complement strand
TGTTAACGTGTGTGTCAGTGCACGAGTGTGTGTTAACGTGTGTGTCAGTGCACGAGTGTGTGTTAACGTGTGTGTCAGGGCACGAGTGCGTGTTAACGTGTGTGTCAGCGCACGAGTGCGTGTTAACGTGTGTGTCAGTGCACGAGTGTGTGTTAATGTGCGTGTCAGTGCACGAGTGTGAAACACGTCAGTGCTGAAAAAAAACCACCATCAGAAGCTGAATGCTGAGCAAAACCCTTCACAGACAAAATGGAGGTTAACGAGCCCGAGTCTAGACGTCGGGGCGGCTCAGCGGTAGAGGTGTCGCCTGCCGGTCCGGAGGTTGGCAGTTTGATCCCTGATCCCCGGTCCTGCAGTCCCACGTCGAAGCGTCCTCGGGGTTCAGATTACATTCTCAGAATTGTCTTAATAGCATTACGGTTGGCCTGTGACCCCATAACGATTGTAGACGTGCAGGTTTAAGGGGGTTGTAAGGGATTTAAGGCCTCCCAGCCTGTCCCCTTTACTGGGGATGACTAAACTAAGAAGTATTGAGTTCTGTTGGAGGGCAGCATCGAGCAGGGACTCACTGTCAGGCTGGATATTGATCTTTAGAGAGCCACGGCAGCAAGAGGATGCACAAAAACATCTGCATGGTATAAATAAGTAGCCTATAATAAAATAAACTCAGCTTCCACTGGCAGTGGGGCAGGACATCATATCTCAACAACACACTCTGGTTGTCATGGAGCTACAGTAAGGTGTGTGTGTGTGTGTGGTGCCTTACTTACAGGAAGTGCTGGCTATCAACACTGATTTCCTGAATCGATTCCAATTCCCAGTTTACATTCGATTTGATTTTGATTTGTGTGTGGGGGCAACTTGCTGAATCCCGAGTTGCCCCCCCCCCGCCCCCCGATGCTGAGCCATCGGAGTGTGAATGTGTGTGTGAGTGTGTATCTGATGAGCAGGTAGCACCTTGTACGCCAGCCTCGGCTACAGGGTGCGAATGGTGAAGAACGACTGCTATGTAAAAGAGCCGTTGAGTAGTCGTTAAGAAATATAAAATCAGTCCATTTACACTTACTTCCTGCGTGTAATGGCAACACAAACGCTGCAAATTAGAACAAATGCCGCCTTGTTTTTATTTTAAAACATCTGGCTCTGCACAAACAATTAGATTTCCTGAGGTGTTTATTTCTTTTTACGTGCTTTTCATTTAAGCTGCTGTAAAACAGAAGTGACAAAGGTCACACAAAGATTAGAGAACAAAGAATTCAACAGATTTCAACAGATTTCAACAGATTTCAACAGATTAAGATAGATTCCAGTGTGAGTTTATGTATTAAAGCCGTAGCATACAGTGCCTAAAAATCCTCAGTCATAAATATATATAACCATCTAGTTTAGCTTGTAATGGTAAAATTACATAGACAACGATTTTCTTTCAATAATTGTTCATCTCTTAAGGGAATTTTTTCATTATAAGTAAATCCTTCAATTTGCTTCTGAAATATGTGTATGTCCTAAAATAAGTCCTCGAGTGTTGGAGACAGCTAAAAATGTTACGACTCTGCAGTGTAAGCAAGGTTGGAGCCATGAAGCCTTCTACAGACGAGATACATGCCTGTCTTTATTTGGTTTCTTGTACCACTCAAACTCCTCCCTCGCTGAACAGAAACTTCCACAACAAGCTGCACAACAGAAAGTGTTTATACTGGGAAATATGTCTGTTTTCAGGTTATTCTCGTACATTAAATACCAGAAAAACCAAGGTACTTCTCACATTGATGCAAAAATGAATGCACTTCCATTTTCTTTATTACACTGGGTAATTGTGTCTAGAGTTTGAGAGCACGTAAGTCGCTTTGGACAGAATCATCTGCCAAATGAACAACCCGTAATGTTAAAAAAAGAAAACAGATGGCGTGAAGCGGTCCTGCTCAGCGAGTTTTGCAGCACTGCACTCAATGACCAGATGCAAGCAGAGACATTACCACGACGTCACGTCAGCACAATCTGTGAACCGGCAAAATCCTTACTGGCTGACGACCCCAAACCCCTCAACGCTACTCAATCATCACGCTCCAGCTTTGCAGAGAGATCGATGAATTAAACCGTTAGAGACAAAATCCAACATGGAGCCAAAGCTTGGTAGTGAGGAAGCAAAACGAGTCATCGGCTCTCAACAATATATACTATATAACTGATAATAACTGATTGGTGAGTGTGTATTTTGAGCATCTACTATACACAATATAGAATAGAAAGCCTTTATTTATTGGCATAGTACAAAATACTACAAAGGAACGTCACTTCAGTGGTCAGTGGGATAAAAAGACACAAGAAAAAACTAAAACTACACAAGCAAGCAAACACATCGACAGCTCGACACCACAGGTTCGGAAAAATAAAATAACTTAAAGGGAATATCTACAATTTTACATGTTTTTTAATGGTGGACCAGGTTAGAGGGTTTCCAGCATTAGTTCCCTCAGAATCTCCTTCATATGAGAACAAAACTGGTGTGTGACTGAAATATCACTTATCTAACCGATATTGAATCGAATTAAATAGGAAATCAAATCGAATGTAAACTGGGAATTGGAATCGATTCAGGAAATCAGTGTTGATAGCCAGCACTTCCTGTAAGTAAGGCACCACACACACACACACCTTACTGTAGCTCCATGACAACCAGAGTGTGTTGTTGAGTTGTGATGTCCTGCCCCACTGCCAGTGGAAGCTGAGTTTATTTTATTATAGGCTACTTATTTATACCATGCAGATGTTTTTGTGCATCCTCTTGCTGCCGTGGCTCTCTAAAGATCAATATCCAGCCTGACAGTGAGTCCCTGCTCGATGCTGCCCTCCAACAGAACTCAATACTTCTTAGTTTAGTCATCCCCAGTAAAGGGGACAGGCTGGGAGGCCTTAAATCCCTTACAACCCCCTTAAACCTGCACGTCTACAATCGTTATGGGGTCACAGACCAACCGTAATGCTAGTGTGGTCTAGACCGGCTCTATCTGTAAAGGGTCTCCAGATAACTCTTGTTATGAATTGATACTACAAATAAAATTGAATTGAATTAATCTGACACTTTGGTTTGTGGCCTTTTCATCTGGAAACCCTCACCCCTGTTTGACAGAGACATGGTCCACCTACTGCAGGGCTCGACCCAGTTATGGGTTTCCTGTGACACGTTACACTGATTAAATATCAGTGACAACATCTATTAGGATTAAAGGTATGATATTAACTGGTGTCAGATAATTCAATTCAATTTCCACTCATTTTTATTTATAGCATCAAATCATAAAAGTTATCTCGAGACCCTTTTCCTAGTTCTCTAGACTAGGTCTAGACCACACTCTATAATTTACAAAGCCCCAACAATTCTAGTAATTCCAAGATAACATGGATTTTTGTTGTGTTATTGTCGGGATATTCTTGATTTCTTTTTCTGAATGTGTGTGTGTGTGTGTGTGTGTGTGTGTGTGTGGGGGGGGGGGGTCTTCCTAGAGCTCAGCTATTTCAGTATCACCATCTCAGGACAATGTAATCACACTGTGATTTTTAAAATGCTGTTATTTAAATCAATATGTTAAGCAAACTGATTTTTTTCACTTTATATCAGAGGAAAAACTGATTGAAAAACTATTTTTTGATTGTTTTCTATGTGATTTTGCCCAGTTGTGATGTACGTGAAAATTGGTCAACTCTTCTTAGTATTTAATCTACCAGTCAAGGGACATTAATGCCTGAGAAACTTCTGCAGGAAACACCGAATCAGTGCACGCTATGAATCCGAAATCATTCACTTAAATGCCAAAATGTCTGAATTAGAAATCACGATCTACTAACTATTGAGCCATGTTAAAAGTTCAAAGAAAGCACGGTAGAGCGATGAAGGTGAACTACTCTTACCTTCTCTTGTACTCGTCTCTTTCTCTCTTCACCTTGGCCAGCACGTTGTACAGGGCCCTGATCTCAGGGGTGATGGTGTCGATCTGGACCCCGACACCGTCCGGCTGCGTCCAGGAGACCCCGGCGCATGACTCCCTCCCGGGGCCAAACCGGCGCGGGTGGTTGAAGGACCAGTTCGCACCGGGCAGGAAGCGCGGGGGTGGAGGGGGGGTGTTGTTGGTGTTGGTCCCGGTGTGAGAGGCGTTTTTCTCGTTGATGTTGGTGATGGTTCTGTACGGGTCGGTGGGACTCAGGGCCGGGCTGACGGAGAACCGGGGCGGGTTGAGGTTGGAGTTTGAATCCGGGTTGAGCTTGTGCCCCGGCAGGTATTTATTGTCAAAAGGAGGGGGGTTCAGGGTGGGAGAGAGGAGGCCCCCGGGCAGGTAGGCCGAGTTGTTGGCGTTGTGCAGCGGGATGAGGCCCGGTCTGGATGGAATGGGCCCAATGAATCCAGTCTGGACCCCCATCTCTTTGGTCAGAGGCTTCTGGTGTCCGTCCCCTCCGCAGTTCTCCTCAAGAGCCTGCTGCAGCTGCTTCTCCAGGACCTTGTTCCGGCGCTCCAGCTCGTGCACTTTGGCCAAAAAGCAGCGGAACCGCAGGTTCAGAGTCTTCAGGACGCTGATGTTGGATCCCAGGTCGTTGCGCAGCGCCGTGGCCGCAGGGGGCACGCGGTGCAGGGGGGAGCTCAGGTGCAGGTAGGCGAGGCCAGACGGCGGAAGTGCGCCCAGGTCCAGCCCGGACCACCCATCAGGTCCGAACCCGCCGTGCTCCCCCAGGAAGTAGCCAGGCTCCGGGATCGCGAAGTCGTTCAGGCCCGTCATCTGGTGGTGGGGCTGCTGCGGGGCCAGGAAGCCACTCTCCCCCAGGACCGGATTCATACTCGAGTAGGAAAATCTGAAGTGCTCGAAATCCGGCATGAACCCTTCTAGCCTATATTCAACTCAGCAAGTGTTCCGTCTATAATCTGATTATAAATCCCGAACCTGAACCAGGTCCAGATGCCTAGTTTTTGGTTTCACCCGATGGTAACCTTTAAAATAACAAACTCCAAATATAATATTACAGTAAATCAACGGTGATACGCGATGGGGAGTAAATAATAATACATGAAGATAATATAAAGTAACACGAGGTGCCTCTCAACTCACAGAATCACTGGTCCCTGCAGCAAAATTAGATTTCCGAGTTCACTTTTACGCAGGACTAAATTCTAGTCGATAGATTACAGGGCCGATGCGCACTAACATACCACGTTTATTCTAAGCCTTAGAATAAAGCTCTAAAAACATTCTGCAGCTGTAATGAAAATATAAGCACCGTACCTGGCAGCCAGAGGACGTAACACTAACTTTGGCACTGGATAATGAGCTGTAATGAGTCCGGACAGAGAGTCTAGCAGCGGTGCAGCACAGCTCAGGGATAAACAAAAGTGACTGACTGCGGCGTTCAGATACCGTACTGACTGTAACAAAGGAGCACCGGGCAGTGTGTCTGAGCTACCGTAATAACCAGAGTAGAGGTGCACCTGTGATAAAGCCGCCACCCTGGATCAATACTATGTATGCAGGTAAACGTTAACGTTACGTAATCAAACGTATTTCAAAATGCTTTTTTATTAAACTTTCAAGAACGAGATCAAATGTCCACCTTTTCCCTCAAACGGTTTCATACTCACAGAGCTCGTCGATTACAGCTTAATTAGCGTTAGCTAACAGTTAACTAACTGCCCCTCCTCAATTTAACGTTAGCTAGCTAATGTTAACGTTATCTACGTTTATCAGGCTGCTGTAGCTGGTAACCTACAGCTTTATTAGTACATAATAAACCTTATTTTAACAGATACCGTTTCACGCTCCTGACTTAATTTGCTGTAGCTAACTAAAAGTGTCGTTCGCTTAGCTAGTTAGCTTTACACAGTTCATAACGGTTAAAGGCTGACATTCAAAACAAGCTAACCAGGCTAACTAGCTATGTACTATCAACGAACTATCAACTGACGACTGAACGGGGGATTAGATTTATTGCCATTGCACAGGTACAAGGCAACGAAATGCAGTTTGGGTCTAACCAGAAGTGCAATAGCAGTAAGTGCAGGATATACACTGGTCTCATAAGAACAGGACATTGATATGTACAGAATAAATATAGAAATTAATACTATTATAAACAGAATTTTACAGATAGCTTCACTCGTGGACATACTGGACTTTCTGTCAAAAATTGCAAATGATTTACGACCATGACGAGTTACAAGTAAACACACTTAGTTATTTCAGGGGCCAGACTGCTTTTATTATATATTTATATATGTATATATATATATCCATGGGTCAGACTCTTTTCGGGGTTCATCATCTCCCCATCCTCTGGTGTGGTGTAGCCCACATCCTGCTTTTATTTTTGGCTTTTCTCCCAGAAACTAATTTCATATGCTGCACCAAACTCAAAGTCACTTGTCTGTGCAGGTCTAACAAAGCAGCTGTAAGATCCCTGGCTGAAAAATAGGTTTCAACAGCCCACTGTGTAAATTGTTTGTCAATGTAACTTAATTGAGTCGGCATTAGAGTTTTAGCTTGCACAATTTAATTGTCCCCCACTTTGCACTACCCTCTGTATAGCATACTGGTAAATATAAGTTTCCTTTAGTGCTACTTTTATATTAATTGTAGCCTCCTTTATTTCCTATATTATGTTATTCTAATTTGAACATTTCAATATCTGTTTATAAATTGTTGTGTAGCACGGCCTAGGTGCTATAACTGCATGGTGATTGTACAATCCTCCTGTATTGTATGATAATAAAGCTGAATTTTTCTGTATCACAGACAGATTAAGCAAGACTGACAGTCTATGATGGATGATGCAAATAGAAAATGTCAACTGTGATGTTTCAGCGTGTCAGATGACTGATGTTTAGGGGACATTTTCTCCTTGATTACAAATTTGTAAATTAAACGTGACGCATACACCAAAAATTTTGGAGTCTTATTCATAGTTTGAAGAGGGGTGAGACTGTTGAGATCAATTGTTAGACATAATGGAGACTAATTGTTATATAAAATTATCAGGAGTGACATGTCTCCCCAGAGAACTACATACTATACGCCATCCTCTGAACTCTCATCCTGCCTTCCTCTCTGGGTTTTATGATGTAAGACTCAAACTGTCTAAGATTTTGGAGGTTAATCCAGAAATAAATTTTGTATTCTGCACCAAACTCAATGTCACTTGTCTGGACAGGTCCAATAGAACGGCTTTAGGAGTCTAGATAAATACACCAAAAAACACAGACGGGTGACTAAGTAGATTTCGGAGTGACAAGTTAAGACTCTCCACCTATACGTCAAGGCTTAAGGTCGCAGCGTAGGCGCTGAAGAACTGAGCGATCTAGACAGTTTCATTCAAAAAAATAAAATTAGACACTAATCACAGCAAGTACAAATTACATCATGAAAACGGCAAGTCTTTCCACAAGCAGAGGACTTTATTGTCACGTTAATAAAGTGCAAAAGAAGCCGGTTTGCATGTTTGGTGCAACCAGACCATTCAATACAATGCAGTACAGTGATGGAAAATATCTCTATAAACACGGCTATGTGCAGTCCTCACAGCTGAGGTGACTCTCATACAAACTTGTTATTATCAGCTATACAATAGCAGGTTGTCATAGAAGATATTTGGGAGTGGAGATGACATGGCAGTATAGCTGAAGGAAGAGGGAGTGATTATCACTGTGAGTGGCGACAGGACTTTACTCCTTGGAGAACATGTGCTGGACCAGGTCGCACACACGGTTACTGTAGCCAAACTCGTTGTCGTACCTGCAGACACAGTCAGTGGTAGAATTTAAGTACATCTACTCAAGTACTGCACTATAAGTTTGAGGTACATGTACTTTACTTCAGTCTTTTCATTCCACTTTCTACTTCTACTCCACTACATCTCAGATAAAAATAAATTGTACTTTATACTCCACTACAGCAATCACAGCTTTATTACTTTACAAATTAAGATTTTTTGCACATAAAGTCACATGTAGTTTATAAAATGCAATTTTTTATTATAAGTTGAAATACCCAACAATATAACACCTACAAGTCCAGCTGACATGATTAGACAATTAAATGTTCAGCAGTTTTGATTTTTTCCAGTTTCTAAAATGTGAGGATTTTTCTGCATAGTACTTTTAATACTTTAAGTACATTCATAATATTAAAATACATTTACATAAATAACATTTCAATACAGGACTTTTACTTGTAACAGTATTCTTACAGTGCAGTATTCATACTTTTACCTACTTTAAGTAATACTTTTTCCACCACTGCACACATGAACAGAGATATTTGCTATAGAGATGTATGGGATATTAATGAATGGAAAAACATCCCATTAGAGGGATGCATGGTTTTATTGTAAAAATATTAGGGGGATTTTAATGTGCTTTTCAGAAATTGTTTAATGAAAAACAAATGCTGTCTTAGGGGTACAGGAAAGAAATGGTGGACACACTTAGCAGAATATAATGAAGCGTGTGTGACAATTTGGTCATAGACCTTTATCAGGCAGTGTGAGCAAAATACAGCTGCTTCTTAAAAATGTTCGGTTTGACACGGTAGAATCACTCCCTAAAACACCAGTTTTACAAGTGCGTCATGGCTGGGCGATATGAAAGAAATTAAATCAAATTTTAGATATTTTTGACCAAACAAATTAAGGTACCAAATGACTCACATACTCCCACAGCAGAGCACCAGTGTAGTTGATTAAAAAAATTATTTAAAAAAGCTGGAAACTTCTCCCTAATTAGTGTTTATAGAAACTTTGACCCATATTTTGCATCTTTATCTGATTAGTGATTACACTGTTAACTCACCATGCAACCAGCTTGACAAAGTGCTCATTTAGTGCGATGCCGGCGCCGGCGTCAAAGATGGAGGAGCGAGGGTCGCTGTTGAAGTCTGTGGACACAACCTGAGCAGAAAGAGGCGGATACAACCACTTATAAGATAAGATAATACTTTATTCATCCCACAGCGGGGAAATTCCTTAGTTACAGTAGCATTCTCAACAATAACAGCAAAAAACAAACAAACAAGTAAACACAAGAAAGACAGGCAAACAATAGACAATGTGCAGAAGGTAGACTGAAGTAAAGTGGCGTCTAACAAAAGGTTTTGTAAAGTAAAGTGCAGTTGCCATAGTACAAAAAACATTGCAGTGTAAGTAATTAAATTGAATCTGTAATTAAAGTTATAAAGCAAAATTAGGTAACCATAATATAAGTTATAGACACACAGAGTATAGTGTAGCAGTGTGAAGTAAACAGATCATGCAGCAACACAAGGTACAAAGTACAAATAATCTTCAGATTTTACTTCTGGATGATTAAATTTAACTTTATCAGTTCTAATTTAAGAAGGAGATCTTGAGCGGTCACGTTACTGTGCTGCCATCTAGTGGTTCATGTATGGCTCTACACACTCCCATAAAAATTACATCAGATTATGTTATGTTTTTAATATATACATTTGTATACAATTGTATATGATACTCATCTTGCAGGAATATGTGGACATGTTTTCTGTACCTGGTCCTCTGTGTATCCCAGAATTCCCTTCATGGGTCCCTCAGCAGCGGCCTGCATCACTTTCTTAATGTCTTCGTACTTGGCCTGAAGGGCGAGACATTCAAACAGTGAGCATTCACATCAGAGACAATAAACACAGGGTTAGGTTTCAAAATGGCAGCTTTATTTTAAGTGTCTATAATAAAGTGTGAGCCAGGCAGCATCCAATGTCTAAATTGCTGCTATGAAATACCAAATCTGTTGAAATTTAGCAGAAGGTAGAGCTCAAGATTTTCTTTCCCTTTGACCCCAAAATTACAGTTTATCATAAACACTGTACATTAGTTCCAAAGTTGAGTAGCCACTCGGTTAAATCTTTTAATTTAAAGAGTTGGAGATACTTACAGGCTTCTCTAGACGGACAGTCAGGTCAACAACAGAGACGTTGGGGGTGGGGACCCGGAAAGCCATGCCGGTCAGTTTGCTGTAAGAACAAGACCGTAAAGAGTCAGGACCCCAAAGAGCCAGGACCCCAAAGAGCCAGGACCCCAAAGAACTAGGACCCCAAAGAACCAGGACCCCAAAATGTATTTACCAAAGTAAAAGCACCAAAACACATTTGATACACAGGATTTTAATCGTGTTTTATTCCCCTCTTCTTGATGTTTTCCTCCACTGGAAGGTCAGAGGTCAAGCTCAGAGAGCAGTGACACCCGTAAACTTTTAATACAGTATGTCCCACATGTGTATTCTTTAGTCTGTCCTACTGTGTAACATATTTGCAAGTAGTCAACTGCCTACTTGTACAGGTAGTAAGTATTTCTAATGTGTGGAGAAAACACACTTGGCCACATTTAATTAAGAATGAGGTCATATTGTAGCTCAAATACAGAAATATATGACTCATCAATCTTCAGAATTAAATGTTTTACCTAAGAATTCTGGTAGGGGGATATCAGGACAGACCGTTGGTAGAGGCCGAGCATCTTTGATCCACATGGTGGACTATGAGACGGGGCGCCTGGGCACAGACAAAAGACCCCACCACGTCCTGATAGGTTGTTGTTGTTGTTGTTGTTGTTATCTGTCTCTTTGTAGTCATTACTAGGGCAGAGTTAAAATAATTGATTCTCCAATTGGAACCAATATTTTTTTGAGTCATCTGATTATAAAAATCCCCAAATTAATCTTTTAATGTACTGTATGCCTTTTTCAACATGGATGTACGAGGGCATCACATGACAGGCCAGGGATGCTATTAAGGGCGGCTGGGGCTCAGCGGTAGAGCGATTTTCTGCCAATTGGAAGGTTGGTGGTTCAATTCCTGCCCCTGAAGTCCCATGTCAAAGTGTCCTTGGGCAACACCCTGAACCCGGAGTTTCCCCCGATGCTGCACCATGGGAGTGTGAATGTGTGCGAGTGTTTATCTGGCACCTTGTACATCAGCCTCGGCCACAGCGTGTGAATGGTTCCTGTACTACGTAAAAGTTCAAACTAGAAAAGCTCTTCATAAAATACAGCAAATTTACATTTATGAAGTCACAACCCTAACTAAATTAAGATCGTACCCGTTGAGTTCAGGGATGACCTTGCCCACGGCCTTGGCAGCGCCGGTGGAGGCGGGGATGATGTTCTGGGCGGCGCCGCGTCCGTCCCGCCGCAGCTTCCCAGAGGGACCGTCTACGGTCTTCTGTGTGGCGGTGATGGCGTGGACGGTGCTCTGGCAAAGAGGGAGGAAAAGGTCGCAAGACAGATCCACGATTAACGTGTTGAATAACACTGTTAACATTACATCTTGTAAATTAGGCAATGGCACTGTTTATATAAAAAAAACTACTTGTGTAAATTAGGCAATGGCACTGTTTATATAAAAAAAACTACTTGTGTAAATTAGGCAATGGCACTGTTTATACGCAGCTGTTCTAGCAAAAAACTACTGGAAAAGATCAGAATCCATCCATCCATCCATCCATCCATCCATTAAATGCTCTTTAGTAACCGGTGCAGTATTGTTCTCTGGCAAAAAGGGTGGAAAAGGTCGCAAGACGGATCCATGATTAACGTGTTGAATAAGATTAAGATTACATCTTGTAAATTAGGCAATGGCACGGTTTATACGCCGCTGTTCCACCAAAAACTACTGTAAAAGATCAGAATCTATCCATCCATCCATCCATCCATCCCTCCCTCCATTAAATGCTCTTTAGCTACAGGTGCAGCAGTGTTAGTGCAGTGTGCAATTTCAAAATCAATGAAGTGATTGAGTTCTTTACCATGAGACCCTCAACGATGCCAAAGTTATCGTTGATGACCTTGGCGATCGGAGCCAGGCAGTTGGTCGTGCAGGAAGCGTTGCTATGGAGACAAGGCAGGGGACTCCAAGTCACAAACGATACTTCTTACATCAGAAGTGCACAGGAAAGTCACAACTATGTTTTTTCGGCAGAGCATGTTTTTAAACCCTCCAGATGTTCACACGGTCGGTGTGATAAGACTTGACGCGCTGCGTCACACTAACAGGACGTCACATGTCTGATTATGAACCCGCCCAAAACTAAAGGTCATGGTCGTTAAAACTACTAGAGCTCTAAAACAGAAAGTGAATTACAGTAAAACACAGTTTTAGTAAAGCACATAAACTGCCGATGAAATAGCCATCAGCAGCGACTCACCTGACAACCGTTAAGGAGTTGTCGTACTTCTGGTGGTTGACGCCCATGACAAACATGGGAGCGTCAGCACTGGGAGCGGAGATCACCACCCTCTTAGCACCGCCCTTCAGATGAGCCTAGAGGGACCCACGAGAGGTCAAAGGTCATGAGACCAATAACATACAGTATTTTAAATGAAGACAGAAATGATGAAATGAACCATCATTTCTATACAATAGTCATTTGTAGCTCCTTTTGCGATCTAGATCAGTGACTCCCAACCAGGGGTACTTGTACTCCAGTGGGTACTTCTGTAGTAGCCAGGGAGTTACATGGAAAGATTGACTAACAACAACAACAAGTATACTCACCTTACATGAACGAATAGTAACATTTAACTCTACTTTGAAAACATTGAAAGTATGATTTGAGTCGAAGACTATCTCCACATGTTAACATTACATCAACTGTAACACCTACACAACACTACATGTTTGTGTGTCTGTCACTGTGTGTGTGTGTGTGTGTGTGTGCGTGTGCGTGAAAACTAGTTAGCAGCAAAAGTTTAGCTAAACGTAATACATAAATGGTAGAAGTAGCTAGCTTACAGTAATTCCTAAACAGAGCAGCTACAGGAATGTAAAACTATATGAATTCTCAATGTATAACTTCATGAAGGGTTACATGAGTTCATCTGACAGGGTTGTGGGGGCAACTCAGACCAAAAAAAAGGTTAAAACCATTTACTGTACATGTTTTTTTAGGGAGACAATTTTAAGATCTGTCCAGGGACAATGGATGAAAAATAGCATTTTGGCTAATTATGGTGCATTTACAGCAATGTTAATGTACACTGTCCCTGTCAAATAAATTAATAAAATGTAGTACATGCTACTTTTTCCTTTGTCAAATGTCACCAAATCGCCTACAGTTTAAAAAAGTGTCTACATAAGAGTGACATGACACTGTCATGATCAAACCAGTGACATAACCCGTCATGACAAGACCAAATGAAACGTTATGTCATAAATTCTCATGTTTGACACAGCTTATGTAGAGACCTTCAAGTAACCAAAAGAAAAGACACTAAATCAAAAACTTAATTTCTCTCCAGACAACAATAACATTCAGTTTGTTATGTTTTCTTCTTCTTCTTCTTCTTATCATCATCTCAGTGCAATCAGCGTGGCAGCGGTTGGTAAACTTACGGAGGCTTTTTCGATGGTGGTGAACACGCCGGTGGACTCAACAACATAGTCCGTGCCAGCATCGCTCCACTTGATGTTGGCGGGGTCCCTCCTGTATGTGGTCACATGTGAGAGAGGTCAGACAACATCTGGACCGTGCAGGAGACTCATTAGGTAAAGATGCATGAAGATAAGATTGTATGTACTCGTGGAAGACCGTGATGTGCATGTTGCCGATGACCAGCTTGCCTCCCTCGGCCTTCACCTCTCCGTGCTTCCACACACCGTGAGTGGAGTCGTATTTGAACATGTAGACCTGCAGGAGGGGAAGACCGCATGAGAGGAACATTTAAACACAAAAGACACATACAACA
>NC_048420.1:22840310-22842177 GCF_013103735.1 Etheostoma cragini | reverse complement strand
GAAAATGAGTGCAGAAAGTCCTCTCACCATGTAGTCCAGATCGATGAAGGGGTCATTGATGGCCACCACCTCAATTTTGCCTCCTGCGGCGGCGGCACGGGTCACCAGACGGCCGATACGCCCAAATCTGAAAAGCAGGAGGATGCAGTCAGCATGGAGGTGTAGAACTCAGAACGATAGTTGTGGGGTTGTAAGAGATGCTTTGTCTGTCCTTTAAAGTTGGACAAATTCCTTAGATGTCCTCTTGCTCTAAGCTCTTTACTTGTCCAAACTGAATCATTTAAAAACCTTTTAATTTTATAGCAGCTTCATGAGAAAGACTGCTTCACCCACCTCAGGTACACATTTCCCCTCTCTGACCTGCAGGTGGCACTGTGAGCCAGATAATAATGTGAGGCACAGCGGAGGAGACAGCAGCGCCATACAAGGCCTGCCACCCTTCACTGAAGAGAACAATGGCTGAAACCAGCAGCCGAAAGCCTGTTTACGCCTAATATGGCCGCCGTCACAGCAGGTCAAACAGCAAGTGTCCTGAAACCCGAGAGTGGAGTGAAAAAACGGAGGGTAGATTTTTTTATTTCACATATTAACCACTTCACTGTGAGAAGGAGACACAAGTACAGCGTGTGAGAGTAAAAATCTCCTACATCCTTAATTTTAACTTAGAGAAAGCGAGCGGTGGAGGAGCAGACGTGGGGCAAAGTTAGTCCCTGACACAGACTGAAAAACAGTCACAAACCAACCACAGGAAATTAGAAATGTACTGCAAGAGAACCGTAAACGCCACTCAGGTCTACTTATGATAATGAGAGCCTGGTAGACACACTCGCGTTTTTATAATAGTCTGGCTGACAAAGCTTGCACTGTTCCTGCTCGATAGTTTTATGTAAATAAATGAGTAATAAACAGGAATTCAGTTGCTACATAATTAACATTTAGCTTGTGAAATTTGCATGTTTGTACAGTTTGTCCATACAAGAGAAACAATGGAAATCTGATATGAACATGCGGTTTAACCTTTATCAGAGCACAGACGAGGCTGCTGCAGTCACGCACACTTTTTAGTGAAAACACTCACTGAACCAGGCAGGAATTATCCTCAGTCGAGTGCAAATTAACTCATTCATAACTGCATTTATTCAGAGAAAGACAAAATTGTGTCAGCTGACTCAATTAGGAAATTCTAAGAACATGTCTGCAACTCTACTCCCAGCACAACTGCATAAATGTCATAGATGTAATTGTGCCACCATGACCAAACAGCACATAGACCCAATCACAATGCTTGTTAACGATAACTTAGAAGAAAACTCAACCCCTACAGACCGTTTAACGTCGTTGAACAAACTAGGAAAAGGGACAACTAACTGGATGTCCTCTCTTAACATCAATCTAAAATGCATGTTTGAGTACACTTTGACTAACGTAAGTGCCTTGCTCAAAGGCACTAACAGGGCCCTGTGGAAAAAACTGCAGCCACAGTCCGGTATAATGTGCTGTACACTCTGCTTCACATGTTCAGCGCTGTCTAAGTCCTGTTACGCAACATCCCATGTCTCCAGGAGTCACGTTACAGCATGACTGTGAGGTGTCATGCGACAGTTTGATCCCTGTCACCCAGACAATCCCACACTCTGCCCGCCAAAATAAAAGACCCCCCCCTCCCACATCCACCTGAAGAAAGATCAGAGAGCACCAGGAAGTCTGTTGATAACAAAAAGTGTCACTGACTGAGGGGTCATTGCTACAATTAAATTTCAAATGCTTTGTCATGCCATCTTAAAAGCAAAACGGCAGCTTTTCAGGGCGGCCTCTAGCTCACCCTGTAAGAGCGTGCGCCCCATGTAGGCCGAGTCCTTTGCAGCAG
>NC_048420.1:22834405-22840210 GCF_013103735.1 Etheostoma cragini | reverse complement strand
ATTTGAACCATGGTCACTGCCTTGCTGAAGAGCAGCAGCAGTATGTCTAGTAACTTACTTGCAGGTTCTTGCAGTGGGAGGAGACCCCAGACTGGGAAAACATACTGGGAGTCAAACTTTCTGCCTTCCATCACATGAAGGACTGACATGAAGGACTGAACTGAGACTGTCAGCCGACTCTAGCGTTCCCCTCGGTTAGTTTTGGGAAGCCACCAAGCAGCCAGTAGGCCAAAATGGCCAAGAGCCCGTGTTTTGTTCCTGAGGCTCAGTGTTGGTGCGAGGCCCGAATCAAGGCGCTAAATATCCCTGCAGCTGGACAGCTGCTGCTGCTGCTTCACCGAAGGAGAAAATGTTTCTCTGGTGATCTCCAACGTCTGAGCAGCGTCTACGAATCGCCGGGCCGGGTGATATCTGAACTTTAGCGAAAAGGTTAGAGGGTTGAAAATAGACGAGGGGAGAATGAAAAGGAATGTGACAGCTGAGGAGAGCAGCGATACAAACAAGAGGGGATTGGAGCGGTCTGAAGGGTGTGGAAGAAAAGGGGACGCCAACCGTGACACAACACCGCTATAAATAACCAGAGAATAGACGGGTCCCGTCCAGCATCCTGTCCCCTCACCAACAGCGTTTAGACAAGGAAAGACTCTCAAATGTATTGGAAATAGATCTCATTTCTAAGGAATATTGTGGAGGAGAGTGTCAGATAATTAACATTCATATTTTATTTTATGTAGCATTCCATATATTTGGTAGATGCTTTTATCCAACGTGACATTTTTATTCCCCACAAGCACACAAATCAGGAGCAATTTGGAGTTCAGTGTCTTCATTTAGAGAGATCTTGTATTTAGATTTTTTTATTTTTATTAAATATAATAAATTCCACATAATTTCCACTTATGGTTTTGAAGTTGTAACACTGTACTAATGTTCAGTATGTAATGCAGGGCTGCAACCGACAATCGTTTCGCGTAATTCACAATTTGCTGATTAGTTTCTTGATTAATAAGCGTTAAGGTTGCACAATAGCTGAAAATTCACAACTTTCCAGAACCCATGGTGAGATAATATTTCACTTGACTGTTTCCAAAACTCAGTTATTTAGTTCTTTATCACATAAACATTTATTCCCGGATATGGAGAAGTATGTTGGTTCTTTTGGATATAAAATACCCAAAGCATACATGTGTGACTTTAGAAAAACATCTCCTCCCTCAATCAAATTCTCATTTATAAAATGTCCTCTCCTTTATAAAATGTCTTCTCCTTTATAAAATGTCTTCTCCTTTATAAAATGTCCTCTCCTCCTCCTGTCTCCAAAGAAAGTAATTAAAATGGTCTCAGAAAATCATTAGAGGGTCAAAGAAACACTGTGTGGGCCTTGAGGCTGTTACACCCCCCCCCCCCCCCCCCCCCCCCCAACACATACCCACAAACTTAATGTCATGGTAACTCGCAATTAATGGCACATTTTATCTATTCTAAATGTCCCTTGATTTATTTTTGTCTCATTTTAATGCTCTTATCAACATGAAAACAGTGGATTGGCTTGCTTTGTGTACATTTATTTTTAATTGAAAACATGGCATATGGCCTACTGTTGTGTTCAATTTCACTTACAGCAAATAATCTCTCACACAATGTAACATTGACCATCAATAAAAGACTGAAAAAACAAGAGGACGGAGAATTGGCATCAGCTGTGTGCTTGGCCATCAGGTGGAGTGGAAAAAAAAGAGGAAACTTTCCATTGCTACCTCCGTGTGGCTCGTTAAAATCCGCAGGTTTGCCTTCATTGGCACAAGACATTTGTATAATACAATATAATGGAACAGTTTATGGAAATGTCAGTGTTTCCATCAATCATAAATGAAATGTTGGCTACTATTAATCCTCAACTTGGAGACAAATGGGAGAGGATCTTATTTTAATAATCCTCCTCATGATCAGTGTGTCCCCCTAACCTCTTTTATTATGGCAACACCCCTATGCCAGGGTCATGTTTCTTTAGACATAGGACATTTTTTTAACCTGTTGCTGCCTAAAAGATACTCTCACCAAGAAAAGGACATTTTTAGGAACAAGGGGTTCTCCTTTCTTGTATTGTTGTTCTTGTTGTTGTTGTTTTACGGCCCAAGCTTTGTGGTTTGCCCGTTTTAAACCTTATGTAGGTTTAAAAAGGACCTAGAATATAAATGCCGCCTTGTGACTCCTCCTTACTGATCTGCTTTACCATCCCATTTAAAGTTTTCCAATGCCAAATAAAATATACTGCCCTCTGCGCTTTGGAGAATCAGTGATTGTTATGCACCATAAAAGATGACAAATGTTGTAAAATATGAGAGATTTTCTAACAAAAATCTAAATAAAAGCACCAACTCACCCGTTGATTCCAAGCTTCACCATTTCGTCTGATATGGTCTAGTTTTCCCTGGAAAGGGAACAGATTTAAGACACTTTTAATACATAGTTTATCCAAAATGATACAAAAAGGGAACAAAATAGGCGACTCAAATTAACACTGAAGAGAATGCATAGAAACTGCAGAACTACTGCACCTAAACAAGCAATTTAGCATTTTGGACAAACATTTTAAGCTACCTGGCTAAACATTTAAAGAACGTTTGACCAATGTACAACAATTACAAGTTAGTTTTTTGACAGTTTGTAGCATAAAATACAGAACTCTCAAAATTATAAAGCTTAGAAACTCGGTCAAAGTGTCAAACTAAACACGGAGAAGTTATAATGTAGCCTACCGGTTGTGCAGGCACGTCGGTATCGGTGTGTCGGTGTGTCCTCCGGGAGAAGAGAGCGGGGGACGAGCTGATGTGTCCCCGAGATTTATTCCTTCCGCGGGCCGCCGGCCACGCCCCCCTCCGCCAGATATCAAGGTCGCGTGCAGCAGAAACTGCCTGTCAAACTGTGCCTGTTTAAATCTGGACATACAAAAAGTGCTGAATCAATTAGGCCTACAATTAAAAAAAAACACTCTGACTTCTTAATTTCAACAGTTGGCATATGTGAATTTGAATGTCCTATTTTCTATGAAATACTTCTCCTCCGCCAATAAAAGTAGTTCCAGCCCAGAGGGATAAACGAACCTTGTTGGTACGCGACCACGGCTAAGCAGGACAATTAAGCTAGGTAGAGATTTTCAGATTTTTCATCAATATATACACATTAAGATTCCTTAACATAAATAAAACAAACCAATTAAAAACACCCTGTTAACTCGTGATAAACCATGTTTAATGTATTACAGCTACAGCCTCACTTGGTCTGCTATGACCTTTTTAATCTGTACATTTATCCATCTATCCATCCATCCGTCCATCTATGTTGTATGTCTCTATCCATTCATCTATCTGTCTATCCATCCACCCATCTATATATGTATCTTTCCATTCATCTGTCTATCTATCTCTCTGTCTATCCATACATGTACTGTATCTATCCATCCATCCATCCATCTATGTATGTATCTATCCTTTCATCTATCTCTCTATCCATTCATCAATCTATGTATGTATCTATCCATTCATCTATCTATCTATCTGTCTATCCATACATGCACTGTATGTATGTATGTATGTATCTATCCATTCATCTATCTGTCTATCCATCATCTATATATATATATATATATATATATATATATATCCATTCATCTATCTATCTATCTATCTATCTATCTATCTACCTGTCTGTCTGTCTGTCCATCCATCCATCCACAGCTACGTCAACTACAGCATGCACTGAGACGAGGTGGAGAGGAAACGTCATGGCAGGTTCACGCTTTAGCCTTTAAGATGCCTCAGGCATCACAGTTGAACCCATTGTAGCTCATGTATACTTTAAAAAACATATTTTAGCAAACAGTTAAAACTGTCTACTACAGCTGTTGACTGAATGAGAAAGTTTCAAAAGAAAACTAAGTACGTACTTGGGCTCAATTATGGGAGAAAAAAAATCATAATCACAATTATTTGTTTTAATATTAAAATCACAATTACTCATTGATTAGAAAGAAAGGAAAGTTTGCATTTATTGAACTTCAAAAACAGTTAAATAAATCAACAATGACCAGACAAGGGTTTATTTGTAAAAGTTAATTATACTGTATATACTTGTCTCATAAATCCCCTGTCTGTGTAACACATGGTTACATTAGTTACCTTGAACATTATCATCTCCTAAATTAATCAATAAGCGAGTAGATAATTCATTTAATTTGCAACGAAACCAAAAACAGACAAAGACAAATGTGATGTGTCTGTTGATTGAGAGCGCTTGTCTGTCTGTGGATCCTTCACAGAGAGACTGCCCAAGTGAATTCTGGGATAATTAGTCTGCAGGCTCCACAGATCACAACTCACATCCGTTATATTCTGCCGACTCGATGTTCAAACACGACGGAGCCACACATATATATATCTGGTCTAGTACCGATGGTGCTGGCAGGGCGGTTTATCAGCCAACATGAGTGGGCGCCAGAACAAACGGAGGAGTTTTAAAATATCTTCACACTACGACACATTTACAGTGAGGAAAATAAGTATTTGAAACACCCTGGTGCAAGTCCACTGTGAGAGACATGTCCACTGTGAGAGACATGTCCACTGTGAGAGACATGTCCACTGTGAGAGACATAATCTAAAAAAAAAGAACATCCAGAAATCACAATGTATGATTTTTTAACTATTTATTTGTATCATACAGCTGCAAATAAGTATTATAGAGATCTAGTTTTACTGCAATTTGTTACATGAACACAGAGAAAGACAGGAAGGTTTAAGGAAGCGAGATAGGGGACCGTACGTTCCCCCTTTTGCCAACACAGAACCCCAAATTTTCTTGTTTTAGGGGCTCAGAAACGCCAGAGTACTCTACTCTTTAACTCCATGTGAGTTGTTTGGTCCTCTGATGGCTCTTATTGTTTTATTGTAATTTAGTATTTATTATTTGTATCTATTTTCTCATCTTTTTAAACCAGATGCTCTTATTTAGTTTTTACAATATTTTACATTAATTGTTTTGTATGTTTGAGTTTTCTGTGCAGCACTTTGGTAACTTTGTGTTTGTAAAATGTGCTATACAAATAAAGTGGATTGGATTGGATTAGATAGACGCAAGGCGTAAAACGTAGCAGAAGATATATTAATTTTTAAACCAAAACGTAGTAACGTTAGTGTAGATGTAGTCTCGCATTGCCAGACCTTCCTCCACAGCGCCGCTAGGAGGGTCCGGCTAGTCCTGACAGCGTAGAACTCAACAGTCCCGCCCCTCCTCCGAGAGACCTTGGGTCCCAGAAGTAAATTTCCTGTTTCAATTCTCCCACTGACTTCTGGAAAACTCCGTATATGAAGAGTTTTAGACCGTGCCTTAGGCTAACCAGCTACGGCGTGACTCAAAGGCATACAACACATCATTAAGAGTGACAAAACAAACACAAAACCCCCAAAAAGTCAAAGGTACAAAGGTACTGTGTACATCTTTCCATTGTCGAGCGAAGGAGCTACTCATCATTAGGCCAAGGAGGCGAACAATGGAACAAGCATTTGTAAGTGTTACACAGGAAAACCTCATAAAATGGAACTGAAACTAACTTCTGTGTTTTGCTGTGGACTGTAACACAATAAAAACACAAACAACCCGGGATAGTACGTGGCGCTTTTACACAAGCAATGATAAACTACAAAAAAGCACGCAGTAAGGACTACTAGACAGTCAGAAGCAGAGTATGAGGGCCCTGACAGGACCTAGGTAAGGACTACTAGCCAGTCAGGAGCAGAGTATGAGGAC
>NC_048420.1:22829445-22834098 GCF_013103735.1 Etheostoma cragini | reverse complement strand
TACTTTGGGCTTTTGTTTTACTTTGTGTGTCTATAACATGCACAATAAAGATCTATAACACCATAAGGGAAAGGGAAAAAGCATAAATGGGCCTATCAGTATGAGCCTGAGCTCTCTTCACATAGTCTCAGGATGACATTTAGCAGGGAGACACGTTGGGCCGGGCATCGCAGATCAGGGTCAAAGGTCAATTCAGTTAGAGCGATAATGCCTGGAAAAGCAACATGTGACTGAAAGGTCAGTTTGAATGTTTGAATAAAACCCCAACCGTCCACATAAGATGCGATTAAAGTGGTTCTTTAGTGTGTGTGTGTGTCATGGTGTAATGATGTACACACACCTGCAGTTCACCTGAGATCCAGCTTGAGAAGTGCATTGTATTGTGTTGCATTGCAGCACTGATAACTCCCACCATCCACCACAGCCATGCTCTATTGAATAGGAAAGGGAACTTGGTTGCCATGGCAGTCCCCATGGTTACTCAGCTGGTTAGCAACTCAAGTCTCGCCATCTCCTGATTTTTATCTTTCTGCTTCTTAGATTGCGTGAACGTGCTGGTTTCTGGTTTCCTAAATATCTTGACTTTTCCTAGTGGAGCATAAGTTCATTCAGGAAAACTTCTCTCTCTCTCTCTCTCTCTCTCTCTCTCTCTCCTTCCCAACATGATCAGCTGATGTTGGACACTCACTCTCTTTAGTTAAACCAAACCGATTTCACCGTGATCTACGTGAGCCAATCACATTGTTGCATCTAAATGTTAAAAGGGTCATTTTGTTTTTTTTAAACCTGGACCCTATTTTTTCTATATGTTTACTTCTCATTATGCATATATAATATATTTCATTTCTTTTTTAGATTCAGTTTTATTCATTTGCAATACTGTCAAAACACATTTATTGTATCATATCATATTTTTTGGTATTTTAGCTCTAACTAGTACTATTTTTTCCTTTGTCTTAGACTTAGATTTTGCTTTGACTTGTGTGTGTGTGTGTTTTTATTGTTATTTAATGAGCACTGTTGGAGATGCCTGAGGCCTAAATTTCTACTAAAGGACTACTTGTTTAATTGTTGGATAATTCCAAAGTTGGTTAAGCTCATGCTGTGTAAACCTGGTGAAAAAGACAGGGTTAATGCCTTTTTAAATTGCCTTCCGTATCACGGGAAACGTGTTGAAGTTTACTTTGTTGGAAACCGAAATGAGAACCTAAATGAGAACCTAAATGAGAACCTAAATTCACAAATAAAAGAGCCTGCTGGTAGAAAAAAGGCATTTTAATGAGTTCAAAGAGCAAATAAACAGACTTACATGTGGCAGCGTGCAGACAGTCAGGTGATCAGTAGAGACAGCAGCTTAGAGACGAGCAGGATTATCCTGAAAAACACAACAAAAAAGACTGATTGCAGCTCGTATAAAACAAGAAGCTTTAGCAACGGGACTACTTTTTATATATTGTGTTTTGTTCTTCATCGTTCTCCATGAAATGACTGAATCCGAGTTGCCGCGGGAGGCTCAAACTGTTTCTGGAGATGACGCTTTCAGCTTCTATTTGAAGCTGATGACATTTATGGCACTCATTACAGAGCGGACGCGACAATGGAGATGGGGGACAGACAAAAGACAGACGCACCACAAAGGTCAAGAAGCAGATGTGAGTCTAGACAAAGGCAGCGGGAGATAACTGCCTCCACGGATACATCGGAGTTTAAACTAATTGTCTGTGATTTACAACTAAAAGTTTGCTTTGCAGTTCTCGTTATCGAGCTCTTAACTTTCTCTAGTTCCAGTGTGAACACGGCCTCGGGAGAATAGAGGGAAGGACAGATATGTCCGATGCAGACATTACTTTTCATGCATGCTTAAAGCAACATAAACTTCCCTTCTTCACCAAGGCTTTTATTTGATTTGATTGTGTAGCTGACATGTGTGTTGACTAACTACGTCTTCAGTGTGTAGATGTGAGACAGACTGATTAAAGAAGCAGTGGACGGATCTCAGAACTGGAGGACAAAGAGAGACAAAGGCAGAGGAGGTTTAAGGACAGATATGAGAGAGAGAGAGAGAGAGAGAGAGAGAGAGGGAGAGAGGGAGAGAGAGAGCAGGAGTCAGTGAACTTTCAATTGAAGAGAAAAGAGGAAAAAAGAGAGTTTCTTTCTAACCGCAGACACTTGAACTTTGCCTTCAGTGGCCGAGACAAAAAAAGAGTAAAAGGTTTTTAGAGTCCAGTTAAAGAAATTTCAGAGTTTCCTCTACGGCTGCTGTGTGACGCCCTCTAGTGAAGACATCTCGAGACGTACCGTCAACACAGCTTAGAAAGGGAAGTTCATTCTTGGCTTTTAGAAACAGAATGTGTAACAAAATAATCTCAGATCACCAAAACATCATTTTGTCAACTATATCATGGTCTATCTATAATCTTTATCATGGGTAAGATGTGTACTTCTAGAGTATTTATTTATAGTGTGGGTAATCATGTGTATGTGATCATAGGCATGAATGAGGTGTGTGTGTGTGTGTGTGTGTGTGTGTGTGTGTGTGTGTGTGTGTGTGCACACGTTTATGTTTTATCCAATATTTTAATGCTGAAAATTGGATCGTTCCCACTGAGTTTTGTTGTGTAAATCTATGCAATGACAGTAAAAGATCTATCTAACGAATCGATTTGTTGACTGAATCGACAGATCTGTAAAACCGAGGTTCTCCTCAAAGAGTCATGCAAAAGCACCGCTTGCGTTTCTCGTGTTTACCAGAAATAAGTTTCTTGGAGGAAATGCAGGTCATGCAGCAAGTAAAAAGCAATAAAAATGACTAGTAAGTAGTGAAAGAGTAAAGAAATCTTAGGCGACTAAGACCAAAATAACCGATTAGAGGGGGCACCCCTACAAAATAAAACTAAGACTGACTATGCTGCTCCCAGCTAAAACAACAGAGGTTTGGGGTTATCTCATTAGACCACGTCTAAAATGAGATTCTGAGATTCTGACCCACCTTCTCCTCCCAGGACTAGACCATCGTCTCCATGGAGCTGCAGCCTCGGCCTCGGCCACAGCGAGCCGGGTCTGAGAGCGTTCCTGGCAGGCGGAGAGGGTGCTGTCCTTGTCTTGTCCTCGGTTACAGGAAGGGGGCCTCTAATCAGCTGGGCAGAGAGGATGCTGGGAGATCTGGCAGGAAACCAGGTGAGGAGAGGTAAATGAGACGGGATGCTGCTGAGGTTTTCATTCATAATTCATTCACAAAGTTCACATTGCAAGGGATGTGTATGTGACTCAGTTTGACAGTTAAAAAACAACTATAATATAGTAATTGTTTACTTTAATGGAAGTGATGGGTTGTGTTTTAAATAATCATACAACACAGGAAAATTTAAACTTTTCTCATCATGTCTTTTTCCAGTTTTCTTTATTTTACTCACCTTCCTCTCATCTTATTTCACTGATTGTCTTTCCACCGACTCATTCATTAACTCTGTCCCTCTATACTTGAGTGGCTGACACTCTTAAGGTTATGTTGGGTTACACAAAGGTTATCAAACAATTTAACTCTGCCTTTTATTCACGAATCAATTCAACTCGGTACAAAGGAGACAGAAGAGCTTCTCGCCAGCTGATGCTGAAGATAGTCAGGCTGGAAATGTCTGAGAGCAAAAAGTCGTTTAAGTGTAAAACCCTCTGAAATTCATCAGGTTGTTTTAATGTTTCTCACATCAATGCCACTGAACATTCTCAATCGTCATTGGCTGGAAGGACACGGAGTAAAAAGTAGAGGTAGAGGAAGTAGAGGAACCCGTGAGCAAAAAGTGAAGAATATGGCTCCGTCCAAAACTGCATAGCGCCCCTTTAAACTCTAGGTAAAGAGAGTAAAAGTGAGGCTTAGCTAAAGAGTTTGGGGCTAAGATTATTTGTGTAGCCAATTAAAAATGAAACTAATAAATAGATGTTTAGTGAGGACCAAGAAAAATACATTTTAAAGGTAGAAAAGCAAGAGTTCGCTGTGCTTCTGCAAACCACAGCAACAGGGCAGGACAAAACAGTGTGGAGTAAACGAAAAACCACCAATGTCTTCTTAATTTATAGGGTTTAAAAAAAATAAATAGATTTAAGGTGCATAGCAGTGGCTGATGTTCCGATGTAGAAATACTTGATTTTTTTGATTTTAAAGGTGTTTGATGTGTGCTTGAATCTGGACTTCAGGATCAACTAATGGTTGCCGGAAGAGGAAGACTTTCCTTATAACGATCTGAGGAGAAGCTGCAGCCTGGAGGTCTGAGGGACGGCTGCAGGAGACGAGTCCAATGGAGACAAAACTGAAGACACTTAAATGTTTGGAGAGGTCATAGTTTTGGGTAAGAGTGAAAAAATCCCAACTCAAGGTCTTCTAACTAGTTTTTTTTTTTTTTTTACAGAGATCTTAACCCCTTGTGTTGTCTTCACGTCGAAATTGAAAATCAACATTTTTGTTGAGGCTTTTTAATCAATGTTTTTAACATTTTATTATGTTTTTGTCCCATATTTGTAACTTTTTTTGACGTTTTCAACACTATATAACACTAACATATCAACTTTAGTTCTACAGTTTTTTTGGAATTTATGGCCAATAAACCTCATTTATAGGAAATTATACCTAATGTTTGAGTTAGAAAAGCAGAAATTAGG
>NC_048420.1:22828278-22829274 GCF_013103735.1 Etheostoma cragini | reverse complement strand
AGTAAGTAACCAAAAGGAAGAGAAAACATGAAAAGACCATGATTAGGGGGTAATACGTTGTTTTAGGATTACTTTTATGGGGTAACATGAGTATTTTGAATGAATCTTACTTTGAATATTTCAATTTGTGGCTGTCCTCCCCTGAAAAACAACCACATAAGTCGTTTGTTCGAGCAGCAAGTACCATTTATATTTTTTTATAGTTTTATTTAGTGCATTTATAGTTGGGGCGCCCTTTAGTGGTCGTAGGAGGCCTATTAAGACGGGGGTAGTCTACAGCGTATCCATGAGGATCCACTTGAGGGATGGGTCCATTAATGAGCCAGACCTTCTGGCAATGCGAAACTGTGACGAAGTACAAGAGTGCCAAGCTACATGTCCCGTTTAAAATAAAAATAAAAATAAATGGCAAAGAGTTTCTTTTACTTTACAGAACAAACGGAGCTCCCTAAATTCTGCGTAACCGGAAGTGAAGTAAGGTCTAATTTTTAACCCAAACCCCAATCTTTTTCTAAACTCAACTAAGTAGTTTTTGTTGCGTAAAGCTAACCAAACTGTGACCAAAAACCGCCATCGTTAAGTTTTCTGGTCTACGTATGAGGACGGAAAAACACTCCAGGTCGTATTTCTAGCCACTGCTTAAAACTGATAAAAGCTGACACTAACATTTTGGGAGGACATTTACAGAGAATTACTTCTACCACTAGATGGCAGAGCAATTCCAAAATTCATGTAAAATACTAATACATGAACATATCAAGTTTGGACATGCAGACACTTTCCAGCTATCTATCCAACATTGTCTCTCTTTTAGCTATGTTTTTGGTCTCCACCAACTCCTGAGGGAAATGTCTCTCGTTAGCTGCTAAATGCTCCACTGTGCTCCACCAGATAACCGGGTCCACCTGCTGTTGATGCTGAGCAGGTAGTGTTGTAGGGTTCAGTGGCTTTAGAAGAAAACAGCAGCTCATGGTTGTATATTTGGGTTATAAGAGC
>NC_048420.1:22827351-22828108 GCF_013103735.1 Etheostoma cragini | reverse complement strand
CCCCCCCCCCCCCCCCCTTGAGAAACCACCGTGATTGTTCCGCTTGGTCGTGGCTTGGTGGCGTCGCATTATACCTTGTACTCATTTCAGGGTTGACCTTCTCCATGAACGTGAAATCAAGGAGGAGGTTAACTCTTGTTGCTACAGATTTGTGACAGTGGTGAAAAAACACAGGTGAGGTCATCACTTTGTTTCCCACTTACGTAGATATCTTACATATAACCGTAAATCCAACATAACACGTTAAGGATTTGGGTATTTTCACCGAATCTGCTGACAAGAAGACAAAAATAGAAGAACACCAGCCATACCTCAGGCCTATGAAGCTGAATGATGGGGATCTTCCTCCTCTTTCTATCCTTGTGAGGACATCTGGCCTGCAGGATAAAGAAAAGACAACAACAATCGGACAGCGCTTCGACACACACACAGGTTGCATTCCCGTTTTTGTGTGGTTTCCCCATTTGTTTTGCAACTAAAAAGCAATTTGACAACTATTGTCCGATGAAGAGCCTTTAATCATTTCCCTTTGTCCTCGTACGCCCGCTCTCAAACACACAGTCACACAACAAACCAGCTGTACAATCATCAGACACACACACAGTAATCTCCGTGATTGTCTTCATATACAGATACATGACATTTCTCCTTCTTGTCAGCCTTCTCAATTTGTTCCTCATTCTTACCTTACCTCCTCCAGCTCTCCTCTTCTCTTTCTCTCCTCTCTCAGTCAGAATACTAATAACCCCCCCCCCCC
>NC_048420.1:22820501-22827308 GCF_013103735.1 Etheostoma cragini | reverse complement strand
TCTCAAGTTCAATTTATTCCTTCAAAAGCTCATGTTTCCCATAAATTTCCTCTGTGTGAACTCGCTGTCCTCATCTCCCAGCGTGACTCATACACTTTACATCCCTTCCTTCTCTCTGGCAAATCTTTTTTTAAGAGCATCCACGGTTGCTTAGGTTTTACCCCTTTTCTTACTTCTTCTCTGGCTCCTATCCCCCTTTTCTTACTGTGAAACCCCCACACGCTCTCCATCTCTTCCCCAAAGAAGACGACTCTAAACAACTAAAGTTGTTAACGTAACGTAACGTTATGCTGTCATGGTGTCGTCTGTCTGGGAATCTGCCGGGATGCTCTTTGGACAAATAATGCAAATACATTCATTTCACCAAAGTTCAATAAATTTTCCTTTTAGCTTTTTAGCTGAAAGTGACATGAATCATTTATTCCTGGACAATTACAGGCTGTTGTTGGACTCCAGCTACAGACAGGACCAGGACTGGATTCTTAGTAATTTAATAAATCAAATCTTTTCAGTTTGTAGTGAAAATGTTGACGCCACTTGGTAAATTCCAAAAAGGGCTTTTACTTTAAAATTCATGAGCAACATTTTTGTTACAGAGTGACATTTTTTCTAAATGCAGCAATGATCATATTATGTTTTTCAGAAGTAGTTAAAGTTTTTTATTTGACACAAATGCAGTCTTTAGTGTGACTTCCTGTAATGTAATCAATGCTCTGCGGTGCCCTGCTACGTCCTGTACGGCCCTGCTATTAGATTAGATTATACTTTATTCATCCCACAGCAGGGAAATGTCCTTATTACAGCAGCAGCATTTTCTACAATAAGAGCAAAAACAAACAAATACATGAACTACTACAACTACTATTTCTAGTCGTAGTTCCATTATATTCATTGAGACTATTATTACATATTTTTAGAAAAGCTTTTAACTCGCAATATGGCTCAATGTTGAATGTGTTGCTGTTTTTTTGGTTTTACTGTAAAGCCCTTTTTGACCCTTCTTGTCTGTGAAAGGTGCTTTATATAAAAAGTTTACTCACTTCCCCAACCGGCCCCGTAAGACACCCCCTCAAGGAGCCCGGGTCTGGCCAGGTTTCTTCCTAAAAGGGAGTTTTTTTACTTGCCACTGTCACACTAAATGCTTGCTCCTAAATTATAGAAGGTGGTCTAGACCTACTCTAGTAAAGGGTCTGTAAAGGGTCTTGAGATAACTCTTGTTGTGATCTGATTCTATGATATTAATGTGGACAGAGGAACACACATTTATAGTGATTTTGATTAGCAAGAGTAATGCGTTACCCTCCTTTTTTTACATCACTACTGGGGGAGCTAAAGTAGAAAAGTCTATGATTTTGATTTTAAACAAACCGCCCATCCAATTCACCCAGGACTACAAGTCCTAGTGATTGTTACAAGTGGTAACATAAATACTTTAATTGCTAATTCATGTTTATTAATCTCATTATTGCCTGAAAATAAAAGTATTTATATGGTGTAAACTTGGTGAGCTTGGATATTGTTTTGTGTTTATCATTGTGGAATTTCTCTCCAGAGAGCGACTGGCATTAAACAGCGTGTGTGACAAAAACTATGACAAAACATTTAATTTACAAGGACTACATGCAGTGTGTGTGTGTGTGTGTGTGTGTGTGCCCTGCTGTCAACATCTCAGCAATCCCAGTGAGCTGGCAGGGGAACGCTGAGGCATCACAAGGCTCCACCGGGCAACTCTCAGCTGTTACTGTTGGACATGTTGTCTGTCTCTGAGAATAAAGACGGAGACGCTGAAACACAGGGAACGAAGACTGAATATTAAACTGGAATAATAAAGCCTCTACTCTTAAAGAGCCCCCTTCTCTTGGGGTCTACTAGAATAGATTTACATGCTTTAATGATATACTGCACAATGCTGCATCGCCTGCACCTGAAACCCTCTGTCTGAGCTCTTGCTCTGATTGGTCAGCTGGACTACTCTGTTGTGATTGGTCAACCAAATTCAAACAAGCCACTGGGCAGGCTGTGCTTGCCTAGACAGCACCAATTGGCACCTTCCTCTATCTTTGTGTTGGAATTCTAAACTCTGGAGGACTAGGGTTACCTGGTCCTCTGGTCTCTGCAGGGTAAATCCAGATAGCTAGCTAGACCATCTGTCCAATCAGAGTTTTTGCTCGCACGACTATTTTTGCAGCGGCTCTGTGCGGAGTTTAGCACCGCCCATGACAATTCTGATTGGTGTAAAGAAATGCCAATAAACCAGAGCATGTTGTCCTACCATCCCCGAATGCTATGTGGAGTAGCCAGACCCTTCTATAGCGGGCTTCGGAGGGTCTGTCCAAGCAAGATTAAGGCCGAGTTGAATGCATTCCAATTACAAGTCTGAATTTTCCATTTCAATTTCAATTCTTTTTATAGTTTAAAATCATAAAAAAAGTTATCTCGAGACACTTTACACATAGAGTAGGTCTAGACCACATTCTATAATTTACAAAGCCCCAACAATTCTAGTAATTCCCCATAGAGCAAGCATTTAGTGCGACAGAGGCGAGGAAATACTCCTTTTAGGGAGAAACCTCGGAGGAGTGGTACGTGGTGTCTGACGGGGCCCGTTGGGGGGGGTGATGAATAGTGACAATAACAGCTATATAACACACTAAAAGTCAGAAAAAAGGAAAGGCTCTTTAGGAAATGACTGCTGTCTGACACGGAGGTGAAGCTGAGTTTCAGCTGCTGAGGAATCAGTGAAGAAAACACGTTTTTTTGTCTCCATTCGATGGCAACGAGGACTGTAAATCTGTTGAACGTCTAAGACGGTGCAGGTATAACTGGGACAACAGGAGTAACCGTGTGCTGGCATTTAGAGAGAGAGAGAGAGAGAGAGAGAGAGAGACACTGATACTGCCTGGTCTGATGGGGCAGCTGTAATTAAAGAGATGAAGAGCAACAGGCTGCTTTATTAAAACATGAGGATGATGAAGCGATGATGCTGAATTAAATCTTCAAAATAAATTTTTTAATTAATAAACATTTTTTAAATGTATACCCTGCAGATTATAATGTGATAAAGCTGAAAATAAAATAACTTCTTTTTAACAGTTATTAAAAAGACCTTTCTTTGGGGATGTTTATTATTTTTTCTACTAGTGACACGCCTAGAGCCTCATGCATTACATGTCTTTGCATGGACGGTGTTTATGTAATGACACATTTTAGTTCAGGGTTTGTTTGGTTGCTCTTTAAAACCAAGTTTCTTCTACTTTTGTGACTTTCTAAGCTCCGGACGCAGCGACGGCGGCTTTGCTAAATAGTCTCTGGAAGGAATTTGTTTTAGTGGAACGTTTGCACCCCACAAAAGAAAACGCCCATTTAAGGATAAGGTGAAAACGCCACATACAATATTAAGTGAAGTTAACTGTTCACACGATACAGTAACGTGAGCTATTTAAACTGGCTGAGCAAAGTTGTTTTTTAAAACCCAAACCACCATCTTTTCCTTAACTGTAGTGGAAAACTATTTTATTTTATACAAATGATCAGGAAACGCTTTAATGTGTCGTTCTGGAGGGAAATTACAAACAATGTGTTGTAATCTTGAGGTGCTTGGAGTCTTTCTGTATAAACTGAGAACTGTAACACTTGAGTCATCGGTGTCTCTGCAGCCTAATGGTCTGGATATTTCGGGGGTGAGCAGTTCAGAGCGCGGCTCTCCGTCTGAGATGGAGACCGAGTTAATAAACTCTGCTTCTCCGCCTGCACTCCTCAGAGCTGAACCACTTTGTGTTTTCATATTCATACGGTGTGAGATTGAGATGGAGGGGGGGGGGGGGGGGGGGGGGGGGGGGGGGGGGGGGGGGGGGTGCAGAGAGGAGGGCAGGCATGTTGTGGAGGAGAACAGCTGTAGTGCATTGTTTGTAGAGAGAGGAGAAGCCCAGCTGCAGCTTTAAACAGGCTGAATGCACATCACAAGCATCAGATAGCGCCGGCAATAACACTCGCTCGCTTTCACTCACGCTGAATAAATAAAAAGGGGCAAATCTTCCAGCGATGGATACTAGAATCATACTGTACGTGAGTAAGTTAATCAGGGGGCAGCGCTTGAGAGGGGGGGATGAATAAGGATGTTGTCGTCAGAGGTGTTACTTTGCATGTCGTTGAGCGGATTTACATTAAAGGACGTCGGCTAACGAGCTGTTTGTGTTTTACATGAAAACAAGATGCAACCTTTTCACAACTTTCAAGCCTTTAAGGCGGGTTTTTGGTCCGTTCTGTCTAATCCTCGGAGAGAGGCGTTTCTGGTATATTTTTTTTAGCCTTTACCCTCAATGACATAACTGTGGTGGACAAAATAATAGAAACACGTGTAGTGCATTGTTTGTAGAGAGGGAAAGCCCAGCTGCAGATTGAAGCAGGCTGGAGCGTGAAGCATGTTACAAGCATCAGATATCACTGGCATCAACACTTGCTCGCTTCCGCTGAGGCAGAATGAAAGGTTCAAATCCTCCAGTGAACAGTCAGCTAATCAGGGGGCAGCGTGGGAGAGAGGACCATAAAAAAGCATTTTGTTGTCAGAGCTGTTCCTTTGCTTGTCGGTGAACATTTTAGGCCGGCGGCTGACTCGCTGCTGGATTTTGTTTCACAAAAGAACAAGATGCAAACTTGCCAGAGCCACCTTGTCAAGCTTTTAAGGCGGATCTGGCCTGTTCTGTTGTGTAACCCTTGGAGAGAGGTGTTTCTGGTATTTAGCCTTATTTATGTAATTTGGGTGGACCAAATAATAGAAACACCTGTCAGTATAACGCAATATAACTTAACAGCACCGCAAACTACAGCCTGTTGAATGAACGCGTCTCTAAAGCAAGATTAAAGAAAACTTCTAACATTTTAACAGTCATGAAGAGAGGATTTGTTGCAGGATTGGTTTCAGCTAGGTGTGTATAATGATAGTAATTATAATGGCCTAGTGTATTTATTTATTGTTCCTGTAGGTAACTCTTAAGATCTGCCTTTTTCTCTTGTTTTTGGAAGTTTCATCGAAAATATAGACGTCGCTTTTTTCTGTTTGTTCTGCCATATTAACCGTTCCCGTGATCATAGCAGGGAGCGGAAAAAACAAAAGTACACTGCATCACACACAAAAATGAGTTAAAGAGCGAGTGTGTGGCGTTAGCACCGCCTAGCCTCTCTGCCGGGTGATGGAAAACTCGCCACTAACTGTTTTTCCGGGAATGTCGCCACAGACACCCAAAATCTAATTTATTCCAATTTCCGCTAGCTGGCATACACGTAGGAAGAGATGGAACAAAAATGAAGAAACTACCGTAACAAATGATTACATTAAACATAAAAGTGTCAAGACTTTGCCAAAATATTCAAGGATTTCAATAAATTTATGATTTTACAGGTATGACCCTGCACCTAAAAAACATAGCAGCTGTACTTTTGCCAAATAGCCTGCTATCATGTGACATTTATTTAAATGAAGATTTTCCAGATTATTACCTTTAGATGTAGAAGAAGTAACACCTTATTTAAGCATGGGGGCATAACATCTGGTGGAAACCAGTTTTTTCATCAAAATCCATCCTGCACGTTGTCAGTATTTAATCATACATTTATGATCCATACTTTTAACCTGGATTATATTTATTGTAGACCTATATATTTAGGATTTGCACCTTATCCTTAAATGGGCCTTTTTATGTCTTCATTCATCCCACTTTGTGTTGCAATGGCTGCACAGCAGTTTCCCTGGGGGATAAATAAAGTTGTATCTTGTTAATAAGCACGCTCTTACTGTAGTGTGTCTTTGATATGAGTGTGTATCTACTGGACTGTATGTGTGTGTGGCCTTCATGTGTGTCTGAATATGTGAGCGTAAAAAAGAGAGAGAGAGAGAGAGAGAGAGAGATAGAGCGACATCGACATTAACAGGGGGACCAGGAGTGTATGACGACGGTGTAGGCATTAAGAGAGAGGAAGCGACGCGAATGACACGCACATGCACACCCTCTCTCTCTCTCTCTCTCTCTCTCACACACACACACGGAGGAGAGGAGGACAGAGAAGAAGAAGCGAGGAGGAGGAGAAAAAGAAGAGGAGGAGAGGGGAAAGCGCAGAGAAAGAAAGAAAGAAAGAAAGAGAGAGAAAGAAATCCGGGGAGAAATGACCGCTGGACGGATGGATTTTATTTTCCCCGAGCTGCACGAGCGTCTGTAAGACAACATGGGCTGCATCGGATCCCGGACCATCAGTAAGAACACAGCGCCTCTTATTCTGCCATGTGGAGGGAGGGATGGATGGATGGATGGAGAGAATCAAAGACAGAGGAGTGTGTGTGTGTGTGTGTGTGTGTGTGTGTGCGTGTGCAGGGCGGAGATGTTAATAAAAGGTGTCAGAAGAAGAGGTGAAGCAGCGATTCAATATTTCTTCTAACACTTTTACAATAATCCGGCGGGGAGTTGCAGAGCTTCAAATGTTATTTTGTGCTCTTTGTCGGTTACATGCGGGGTAGTGTCCGTAGTTTACTATAGGGATTACGTGTGTGTGTGTGTGTGTGTGTGTGTTGGAGCGGAGACGCGGAGGGGAGAGGCTGGACAGACAAGCGCCAGAGATGTGAGCTAAATAAGATGCGGCTTGACGTCCTGGTGTCCACATGGATGACACCGGGTGTGTGTGTGTCTGTGTGTGTGTAAAAGAGAAAGCGAGTGTGTGTGTGAGAGAGAAAGAGAGAGAGAGCGAGAGGCTTCCGCCTTGACATAAGACTAAGGTCATTGCATGCTGGGTGTCTGAGAAACCCCCCTCCCCCCCCTC
>NC_048420.1:22818777-22820401 GCF_013103735.1 Etheostoma cragini | reverse complement strand
ACACACACACACACACACACACACACACACACACACACACACACTTTGAGGAGTGACCATGCTTTCCTTGAAATAGACACCAGAGCAGTTTAAAGTGTGTCTCTTTCTTTGGGTGTCAGTGTCTGTAGTGAAGAGGCGTCTGTAGAAGATTTAAAGCTGTGTGTGTGTGTGTGTGTGTGTGTGTGTGTGTGTTTTTATAGGTAATTTTATAGGTTCATATAGGAATATGAACTATTAAATGACACTGCAGCTATCAGCTGTATTTTTCTAGTTTTTAATATAGGACAGTTATATATATTATATATCTTACATATATATTACATATATATTGGAAACAGCGTCTAAGCTTCAGGACTCTGGGTGGTGGTCAACTGATGTTTGAGAGCCGGTGTTGCTAAGCGAAGAGCCGCTGTCGTGACTGGCCCGTCATGGCTGTGTATAACCTACGATTTGAAATATTAGCCCGTATGTTTAAACCGTCCGACGTAGACTGACCACGAGCTCCCGTTGAAGCAAGAAGTCCAAATCAAGTCAACCTTGTTTTGAGAAAATAATGATGTTCTATTTGCATTCTTAAGGAGAAATACTACACTATCCACATTTCGAAGTGACACCTCAGATTGGTAAAACTCATTACCATGGTAATGTTTACCGCACCATGCATACCGGATCCCAAAATGGTGCCTTTTCAGATCAAAGGAGTTGTAGGGAATCTACCGCTCAACCCGGAGGCTTTACATCGTGGTGACATTGCTTTCCTCCGGAGGTTTTTAAAAATCAAAAGTCCATGGATTAAAAATCTGATCAGAAAGAGCAACCACTGACCCTGTTTGTGGTCTCCTGGCAGCAGGTATACAGACTTCTCTTTTACAGTGGTGGTCTATGGGAAAAACCCTTTCTAGAAGAAGGGGGATTTTTACCTTTACAACATTCAACATTTTGGAGGAGCCCATCTAGGTTGAGTTTGCATTGTACTCTGAAAATATACACTGTCTAGCTTAGCATGCTAACGTTAGCACTGACTAGTAGTTCTTCCAGTTTCTCTTTAAGACGGCCTGTGCTTGGGGATGTGGTTTAGAGATAACCAGGTTCTGATGTCTTCTACCTGTGAGTGACTCCCACTAGATGTTACTTTCCAGCCAGTGTTTTTCTCGAGGACACTTTGGCACGTGCAGAGGCCTGTGTGGAACTTAACTGGTATCAGAAATGTTTTTTGAGCCCACACACAGATATTGCACCAATCAAATCACCAGTCACCTACTGAGTCAGTGTTGTAAGTTCATTCACCCCTAACTAGACTAATGTACAGCAGGGGGCGCTGTCACTGCCGGAGGGCAAACACAACTGGAAGGAATCTCTTGTTTTGGGTAATTGCAATAGAAAAAGATAAGTGAAAAAATTTAGATATTTTTTTTCGTCAGAATTTTGACTTTAAAAATTGTAAATTATATTTTTTACACTGGCCCTAAACCTCTTCTGTATTGACAAAGTAAGTAGAGTAGTCACAACAAACCAGTGGAATTCATTAGCAACAGTGCCTTTTAATTTGAGTTAGAAACATATGTTTATGGTCCTAATTCACAATTATATGTAAGGATATAGCAACATATACACATATATATAT
>NC_048420.1:22813777-22818677 GCF_013103735.1 Etheostoma cragini | reverse complement strand
CCCCCCCCCCCTTCATTATTTGCAGTGTCAAAAGTAGATCAAAGCACATTACATTACATTAACCAGATTACTGTGTGCCGGGCATGTCATCTCACTCCAGTCGATATTTGATTTTTTGTAAAAGTGTTCTCCAGACGCTGTGAGGAGAGAGCTGAGTTATGTCGAGCAGTTTAACAAATGTTAAACCTGAGATGTGGTGAGAAACACTGAAGGTAACCAGCACTTCTGACTGTTTCTAAGAAAATCCACACGGCATCTTTTCACTAGTGTGTATCCATATCTGGATGATTCATTGCATTTATATTTACACACAGTTATATGTTCTCGACATTTAGTTGTTGTCCAGAAATCTGTTTTTGAAGAATCATTTAGACTAAAACAGGGGCAACACGTCCTACACCCAAACACCCTGAAAGATGACAGTCTTTTACCTCATTGTAACGGTTTCAGTAATGTGCTGGAATACAGAGCCAGACCATTAACAATATATGACATAACTTGCTCTAACTCTTTCTGACTACCCAACAGTTCTTAAAGGAATACTTCACCAATTAGCATTTAGCTTTGTGTCAGTAGTAACCCGGTTGTGTTTTCAAATAACCGTGTGTCTCTCCCTCATGTCCTCTTGAGACCAGAGATCTCGGTATTGTGTGTCTGGAAAAAAAACTTGTTGGCAACGACAAGCCAGCTAGCTCCTAGCCAGCTAGCTACAAGCCAGCTAGCTCCTAGCCAGCTAGCTACAAGCCAGCTAGCTACAAGCCAGCTAGCACCATCCGAAGCAATCCACCATCTTTCCAACGGTGAAATATCCCTTTACTACAAGGTCAGAATATGCTAAAAGTCTCAAATTGGCAATAAAAAAAGGAACCTTGGTCAGAATGTCGTTTAAAGTTGATAAAATGCCTAAAAAACAAGACCTTAAGGCATTTAATCATGCTCACAATTTACATAACTTATATATTTACTGTAACTCAGCGTCACCTGCTAATGGGAAGGTTGGTAGTTCGATCCCTGGCCCTGCAGTCCCATATCAAAGAGTCCTTGGGCAAGACACTGCACCCTGAGTTGCCCCAGATGCTGCGCCACCGGAGTGTAAATGAGTGTGTGTGGCAGCCTCGGCCACAGTGTGGGAATGGCGATTGCTTCCTGTACTATGTAAAAGCGCTTTGAGTTAAGACTAGAAAAACACTATATAAAAAAAGGCCATTTACATATCAAATATTCATAAATGAAAGCACAAAAATGGGCCCCGGTAGAAAAAATGTAGCACTTATCCCTGCAGCCTACGTAGTAAACAGAGCACCATCAGGTACTTATGTGTTTTTGTGGCGTCAACGATTCACCAACTCAGGTGTGGTAAAAGTAAAAATCAAAACAACAATGCAGATAATGGGCCACATTCTTTCTCGCTCATTCAGAGTGAGAATAATGGTTTATATAAAAAAAAAAACAGCTTAAAGAAGTGGAGTATTGTTATTGTGAAGCCAGCATTGGAAGAAAAAGAGTGAAGCAATGAACAAGTGTCTGCATCAAAAAAAAGACAAGAAGGTGGAGGATGGACTTGCTGGGGAGAGAAAGCGATAGTGCCCCGTCATTTTGAGTCAGATGACGTTTTTAAGGGTTTTGTAGTTTGATAAAACCTCCTCCTACAGTTAAAGGACCAGAATGCCCCTAAAAATTTAGATTGAAGTGTTGAACTTAAGTGTTGCGGGGATCAGGAGACACTAGAAAACTGCGATGCACCGCCTGCAGAAGAGTTCCTGCTACGTTTCTTGCATCTATTCTTGTATTAGGCCTGAGTGAGAGCGGCTGCTGCTAAAAATAGATCCGGGGTAAAAGAGGGAGGTCAATGAGAAACGGAGGGAGGAGAGGGGAGGGGAAATGTTACAGTAAATATGGGTCAACAGCTCTTTTTTTCCTCTCTCTTTCCCTCTATCCTCTTCTCTCATTCACAACTCGCCCTTGATTCTGTGCAAGTGAATAAAATGTCAAATCAAGGAAGCAAAGACTTCTTTCTAGTGATCTGTGGAAAATTAAAACTATGGATGGGAAAAAAACAGGCCAAAAAACTCAACTTTCATGTGAATTTGTATTCCAGTTCTTTCTATTACCTCAGTGATGGTGCAGCACTTTGATGGTTGAGGTGTTTTCCTGTGGAGGGCCATTTAACCAAAGCATCACCACCTGCCGTTGCACTCAATTATCCTCCAGTGACGGTGGAGCTGATGTTCAGCAGTCATCAGTCAGGCAGCAGGACAGTCACAAACAGAGGCGTCTCTCTCCTGAGTCGCATCTCCACGATTCACAATCAGGGCGAGACCGAGGCGATGACTTCTGCAGCTGGCAGACTTCGTTATGTGCTTAAAGGCTGAGAGATCTTCCCAGCAGATTAAAGATGGCTTTACCTGGAAAACAAAATCTGTACTGCAATGCAGCCTTCAGGACTGTGCCTAAATATATCTGTGATGGAAAACTTCTGAGAATTTCAACATACCAGGGAACGTTAAGAATGTACAAAGTTTGTGTAATTTCAGTCTTGAAAGGGAAGAATTATCCCAAAAGCTCATGTATACATCAGTTGTATCAGCAGATGTGTGGATACTGATCGGATCCGACTGCGAAAGGACCACAAAATGTAATCTCTTTGATAACTCAGTCACGTTTAGTGGTGAGAGCATTTGGGAGTTATTTAACAAAAATAAATGGGATTACATCTTTATTTTCTTTTAATTTTTTTAAAGCATTTGTAGATAGATTAATGTTAGACTCTTCTTACTGAATCCATCTGAGGGGGACACAGCATTCAGATGCAGCTGTCAATCAAGGCCAGCCACTGTAGGTTAGCCTATAAGCAGATGACAATGAAGATAAAAGCCCAAACCAAGATGCAGTGCATCGACTCTTTTCTTGGGTGAATTAAGGATTTAAGGGTAGTTTAAAGGTGCGTTCGGTCAGGGATAGAGAAGAGAGACAGATTTTAGGGAAGTGCACAGAGATCCCCCCCCCCACCAGGAGAGGAATGTAAAACACATTTTTATGTCTATACAAAGTTTGTCACTAGAGAGTGGAGGGGTTTTATAAACGTGAATACTGGGACTCTTAAGGATCACTCACCCAACTTTAGGCACATTTTACTGTTTATGTCTTGTTAATTAATGACAAGACATAATACATAATTAACATAATTGACCTACGTTTCAAAAACAGCAGACTTAGAATTCAGTTTTGACCTCAGAAAAAGTACTTTGATATATGCGCACAGTATATAAAAATCTCCACTGCATTTGCTTGCTTTTTCTGCAGCTTTCAACAGCACCTCTGTCTTTTTTTTTTTTGTCAGAGTAGACGACTTTGCAAAGTGTAAAAAAATTGCTTTCCAATTCCAAATTTACCACTTAAATTTCAGAGTATTCCCAGAGCTCTTTTTCGTAAATTTACAACTTCAATCTTAAAATTTCTGAGTTATTTCTCTGACTATTACCCCTCTCTTGTAACATTATTTTTTTTCATCCTACAATAGCCTTAGTACGCTGTCGTAGCAGAAGCAGCTTGCGTTTGCCAACATCAAGCTGACAAGAGACTGTGGCAGATAAACTTTCTGAAGTGGTTTACTGGTCTGGCCCACTTGAGATCTAATTAGGGTTTTGTGGCCCATGAACTAAAATTAGACAGCCCTGGACTAGACGTAACGCTAAAACTCAACACAGTAGAAATGTTTGGGCATGGCTCTAACTTCTAGCTGCTTCCAGCAACACAACAAAAAGCAGATGACAGGGGCGTGTTGATTTGTGGTTTGAGGTGTTTTTGGTTTTAGGAGCAAATATCCACATGGTGGGAAAGAGGTGCTTCTGAGCACCGTCAAACGATTGATACTATCTCTGTCCTTTAAAATAAAGAATAACACAGAAAGGCTGCTCCTCTCTGAAGAGAATGAACATGTTGGAGGTGACTTTTTTCCCAATCTGTCTCCATCAGAGACTCTGAAAGTCTGACTACTAAAACTACAACTAATGTCCCTCCCAATCCGAGCCAGGGGCTGACATCGAGCAGCGCAGCATGGAGGCTGTTTGAGGCCGGATGTCTTCTTCTTCTTCTTTGCTCCTGCTGATTTTGTTGTTGAAGTAGTGAGTTGCAGCTGGAGTTGGACACTGCAGAACCAAAAAAAAAAGGGTTTATTCAACTTAAAAACATATTTCTGGTGAAAATAAGATACAGACCTCCGTAATCCATTCTCTAAAGAGCATGAGGTCATCCAGTGAAGCACAGCGGGACTGGTTGTTCTCACTGAGGGCCTGATAGCAGGTGTTGGCACTTCACACGGGAGGCGTTGGGATTTAAAGCAAAAAACGTTGCTTGTTTTGATGGTTCAGTATCTTCATGTATTTACCTAACACCACAGTTTATAGTGGAATGTTTTGCTGTTGTCAAAATCCAGTCTACGTGATCTAGACACTGAACATAAACAATCTGCTTCAACTAAATACATCTTATCATGTCAACTGTCAGACAATCACTCAGCCAGACACTTCAGTCTAATGGGGACAAATACAAGGTTGCTTAATACTATAAATAAAAGATATACAGGTGTAGATGAAAAAAACATTCTTCATCAACAAATGCTTCCTTGTAGATGGTTACAAAGATAATCATCATGGTCTCCTCAAATTATCTGAAATGTCAACCTCGTGGTGGCGCTAGAGGGAATAACAGGTGATCACCAGAATGAAAGCCAGAATGATTTATCTGCTGGGTACCAAAAATGTTTGTACACACTGTGCTCCTGGGGTCCCGTCTCCCCAGCTGTATGGCACTGTGCTCCTGGGGTCCCGTCTCCCCAGCTGTATGACACTGTGCTCCTGGTCCCGTCTCCCCCAGCTGTATGGCACTGTGCTCCTGGTCC
>NC_048420.1:22807602-22813677 GCF_013103735.1 Etheostoma cragini | reverse complement strand
TCCCGTCTCCCCCAGCTGTATGACACTGTGCTCCTGGTCCCGTCTCCCCAGCTGTATGACACTGTGCTCCTGGTCCCGTCTCCCCAGCTGTATGACACTGTGCTCCTGGGGTCCCGTCTCCCCCAGCTGTATGACACTGTGCTCTTGAGGTCCCGTCTACGCAGTAACGTAACGTGACTCCACTGTGCACTGTTACTTAGCAACAGCACTCTTTAAGAAAAGCTGCCCAATCCATTTCATAATCCACCGCTACTGTGGCTAGTAGACAAGGCAAAGTCACCTAATTTCCTCACCTGGCAGTAATAATGCAACTGAGGTCAGCCGCTCACCCACAATTTACATGCTCATAGTGCTGCACGTCTTAGACAAAAAGACTAAATCACACAAAAGTATGAAACTCATAACGTTGGTTTTCCAAAAGCTGCCTCATGACAATCAGCTGTGTAGATTCACTGTCATCAAACATCAATATAGGACACTAATAATAAAATCTATACATTACGCAGGCGGTGGTTTGTGCCATCTGAGCTGTAATCTGATCCATCAGTCTGCAAGTGTAGTCTTGTTTTGGCTTCTGTGTTTCAGTTGGCAGGAAACGGCGACAGAGAGTAAAGAACAGACTCACAGTCTGGCAGGCAGCAGCTCCATTTCCACATAAATAAACACAGGTTGGATAATGCATGTGATGTGACACTTGGCCGGCGCGGTCATGCGTGAATGCAACACGATCAGAGCGGAGTCCTGCCGCTTTTATTTTTAGCTAAATCGATTTAAGCCAGTAATGGAAAAAGAAGGTGATGCCTCCTTCAGGCTCTTCCTTTTTGTGTCTCGTCTCCTCATTTCCCCTCTGAATTAACATCACAATGTCTGTGTGCCCACGTCCCTTCTCCAGGTTCTCAACATGGAAGCCTGAAGTGCCCGTGGCCCATGAATCTTTAGTAGTGAAGCTGCTTGAAAAGTAACTAAAAGCTTCACCGGGCAGTTTCACATTTTTCTAACTGGCCCTCTGAGGTAACGTCTTGAATTTCAATACTTGCGAGTTCTGTAAGGTGGTGTCAGTAAACTGCACACAGCTCAATAGTTCCTGCTCCACTGGTCCGCGTTGTTTTATTGAAATGAAAAAGGAGACTTTACTTTAGCATTGCACATTTAGGCGGTGCTACAACACAATGTATTGGCCATTAATGAGAGATAATGAGTAAATACAACTTTAAACTTCTTCTCTACACATCTTCTCTATCGCCCTTATATTCTTTAACAGTTATTCCAGTTAAGCTGCCTTCTAGTTAAACAACTCCATTGTGCTTTTTCTTCTCTGTCGATTGTTTTTGAGGAATCACCTTACACACCAAAGAAAATCTTGGTCGACTGAAGTCATGAAAACGGAGGGGCGGAAATAATGCCAGAAAAAAAACACGGAGACACGAATAGACTATTAGTTTAAAGCTTTTACTCTAAAACACAAAAGGCACGTCAACTTTAATGTATATTTAAACATATCTGTGGTCAAGCTCAGTGCCTCGCTGTGTTGCATTAACTCTAAAACTTTCTCTTTGAGTCCCTCACATTTTGGGTTAGTCCATATGATGGTGTGGCGTGCTGGTGCTGTTGATTAACAAGTTCTTAAAACCTCAGCCCAACAACCAACAGCAATGGGCCTCATATCCTGAGCAATAAAGTCAACAACTCCTTCTGTGATATAACTTTTGCATTTGGATGATAGAGGCTGAACATCCAGCGTGGTCCAGGGGGGTCTGGGGGTGTCTGGGTGTGTCTGGGAGGGGGTCCAGGGGGGTCTGGGTGTGACTGGGGGGCACTACCGTAGTTGCAGGTGGGTGCGCCGGTAGTTATAAAACGATTATTAGACTATGAAATATACCAATTCTGATATGTTCATGCAGCCTACTCAAAAAGACAGGGCAACCTAACGCAGACAGGTTAGCTCACTGTTTTTAGGTGATACGCCATGTTTGTAGTCCAGCTGCGATATGCAAACTGTTGCACTGCAAACTTTGCATTCAACTTTTTCCCGTTATCTATTTCTGTAAAATGCTGCCACACTGGCGATGTCTTCGACATGGTAGAGGAGGACTGACTGGAAATTAAACACTCACATCTAAATAAATATTCATCAAACCACTAAAACAAGGCTTCTAGTTCTTTCTTCAATCTGACCCCAGTAGGTCGGGCTAATCCAACAAAGGAGAAAACAAGGGGGGTGTTCTGAAGACAGACTGTTACCTGTGAAACAGGGGTGCTCTGAAAACAACCCCAATAGCAATAAGAGCTTTCCACCCATAGACCATTACGCTCTATGCCTCCACCTGATGAAATAACACGGCAAAAAATCGACCAACCAGAATTTTGGTCGAGCCAGAACGTATCGACCAATAAATCGTCTAGTCGACTGGGAGATTACAGACCAACACACGACAACCCTCCTCCCTCCCCAACTCCAAAGTATTGACTCAAGTATGTTGCCTTTGCTGCAGACCTGTGCGCTAAGTAGTGTGTGTGTGTGTGTGTGTGTGTGTGTGTGTGAAGAAAAACATACATACACTTTTGTAGATGGATTGTGTGATCTTGCCAGCCAAGTCAGAGGGTGATGTATACACAGAGAGGCGACTGGTCAATATTTTGACTGATAGGTTGCTATGAGCATCTCTGACCTAAGAGAGAGAAAAAAGTTCAATATCCAGTTTCACAACAAAAGAAACCACTATCTTATTTAATTAAAAAAGACTGTGACCAGACTACAGCATACAATCCATTTCCAGTACTATGCAGACACCTGTTGCCGGTGACCGTAATAGGTCGATTGATCCGTGCATCTTAAACTTTAACAGCCTCCTTCCTACCATTATTATTTTTATTATTATTATATATATTAGTGTGATTTTTATTATTACAACTACTTAATTATTTAAATACCATAACATAACATTCCTTTAACTATGTAAATACCATACATATCCACACTCCTTGTATTTCTTTATTTATATTTCTACCTGTTATTTATACAATTTGTGCAACTGCAACTCAGAATTTACCTTTCGAGGTTCCATAAAGTATTTGTGAGTTTGATTTCTGACTCCACTCTTCTAGTTTCCACTTTTTCTCCAGAGTTTGGAGCCAGGCTGCAGAGATTTGCTCCCATCCCATGCTCCTCCCTTAAAAGCATCAGCGAGGTGATGTTGGGTGATGAGTCTGACTCGTTCCAGTTTATCCCAAAGGATGGTGATGGTGTTGAGGTCAAGGCTCTGTGCAGGCCAGTCAAGTTCCTCCACACCAAACTGAGAAACCATTTCTTTGAGGAGCTGGCTTTGTGCACGGGGGTCGTTGTCATGTTGGAACAGGAAAGGTACAAACACAAACTGTTGTTACAAACTTGCATATCTGCCCTTGTCTCCTACAGTGATGATCCATGTTGAAAAGCAGTCTTTGTCTAAAGAAACACCACAAAATTGCTCAGCCATCAGCGTAGACTCTGAGTCCTCTTAAGCTTCTTGCCTGGATAAAGCTTTACTGGGTTTTTTTTTGTAAGGGGGGGGGGGGACAGAATTACAGTATGCCTCGAGGAAAGCAGAACAGCAAGCTGAATCATCAATTTATAAAGAAAAGTTCAGTAAAACTGCATTTTCTCCCCCGGGTATGGAAATGTCTTTACAGGACCCCCCACACTAAGAGTGTAAAAGATTGAATCAAATTACAGGAGGTTTTAACTAGAAACCACACAAACACAGCTCAGTGTTCGTGTGTTACTCGCTGCACTGTGGAGAATCTTCCACTAAGCAACATCATTAAGACGGTGTGAGCTCCGGCACAGCACTGACCTGGACTGACCCAGGATCAGCACACAAACCGCCAAAATGAGTCTCCAATTGGAGCAACAAGGCTGGAAGATGTAGATCTAGGATGAAGATGTAGCTGTAGATCGAAAAGTTCTTCAAGTTCAAGTGAAGTCCTGTTCATGGCAGGGCTAGTATAGAAAATTAAGCAGTTAAAAATGGTTTTAGTAAACTAAAACTAAGTTGAAACTATAACCAGGTTAAAAAAATTAAAGTAAAAGAAAAACAATAAAAGTGAAATAAATATGACCGTAACTTGTTTCACTTTCAGTGTTTTAGCTAAAATATGCAATGTGCTCAAATCACTTGCAAAAGCCTTTCATGAGCTGGATTATGGTTGTGTTATATCAGTCGGTGGTAGTTATTATAATAGATTATTACCTGTTTTTAGTTTTTTTTTTAAAGCACATAAATAACGGCACAAGACAGAAAAAAACTTTCTGTTTTTCTTTGGACTATTAAGGACATCAGGTATCAAACAGAAACCTCCAGAAGCTTGAAGATATATGGGGTAGCCCAAGATGTCTTAAATGCTAGACACAATCACACACACACACACACCCGCACCCGCACACACACACACACACACACACACACAGAGTCAGACAGAAGAATGAACGCATGGATGGATGAAGGTATTACCCCGACAAGCCATAGTGAGCAGGACTCCCTTAGTGTTTGGTGCCAGCGCAGAGCGGAGGTGAGCCAGACTCCCGACTTGGCTTCAGGTCACAGGCCATGTGTCTTGTCACCACACACACACACACACACACACACACACACACACACACACACACACACACACACACACACACACACACACACACACACACACACACACAAACATACACATACACACAAAAGCACGCACACACACACAGCCAAGAGTGATGGCAGTAGACAGGCGAGGGTCTGCTAGAGAGAGTTGTCAGGACCTTTCGTCCCTCACTTACGTATGTATGCGTGTGAGTCTGCGTCTATGTGTGCGTGTGAGTCTGAGTCCATGTGTTGTGTAGCGTGTTGTGTAGCTTGTTGTGGAAATAGCTTGTTCGTGGCAGTTCACTCTTTTCCGCCCTGCTGATCACCTTTAAGTTCCTTTTACTTTTTCTCCTCTCTGACCTCCATTCCTCCTCTTCCTGTATTACATAATCCTGAATTTAAACTCCTAGCTAGACAATCAAGTTATCTTCTCTCCCTAATTTCCCCACTCGTTCCCTCCATCTTCATTACAGTCCTTGCCTGTGTTTCATCCCTCACTCCCTCCCTCTCCCACCTGTGTCCCTGCAGTGCAGTACTGCAGCTGTATTAGTCCTTACGGAGCAGTTAAATCAACGCAGTACTTCAAATGCAAAGGTTTTCATGACACAAATCCATTTTTCAATCTCTTTGTCCCCTCCTCCCCTGGTGCTGGTTCACCATTCTCGTTCTTTTTCTTGCTCTCTTTTTAATCTTAAATAACCTGTAAAGCTGGACTAGTTTCATTTGTAACCAAATGAGAGCAAGGATATTCCTGTATGTTCACCAAAACAATCGTGTCGCTGTGGCTCTCGAAGAACACCAAACAATGTGCTCAAACAGCGCTAAGACAATCATTAAAAAAATCAATTAACAACTTTGAGAACAAGTTGTTTAATGAGGTCATTTAGTAAGTAAACACTCTCAAATGCAACAATCTTGTGCCCTTTCTGTTTCATATCATGTAAACAGTATTTCTTTGTGTCTTTTGACTGTTAGTCAAAACAAGCAATTAAAACATGTCATTGAGCTCTAAGAACTTCACTACTTCCTTCAGTAATACTTACTGACATTCTTTAAATCAACCCACTCAATGAAAAACACCACGAGCCACGACCAATGTATCAACAAGTCATCCACAATTAAACAACAAAAAGCAGGGTTTGTGACGGCCCTCTAGAATGACGCATACATAACACGTCTGATCTAACATGCTAGAATACATCCTTCATCAGTCCGAGTCAGAAAGTGAAACTCAGTTGGTTGTCATGTTTAATTTCACCGCTAGATGGGAGAAGTTATTACACACCGCAGCTTTAAGGTTTGGTTAGGTTTAAGGTATGATTGTGTTAAATAACTATTCATTAAGGTTAGGGAATCTTTGTCATCATGGTTAATAGAAACCAATGTCCGCTTGGGATGGAAAATAGGAAGGAAACAGCGGCCAGGCGGATCAAAATCTATTGTTTTATTGGCCAAGCCATATATATAT
>NC_048420.1:22803354-22807502 GCF_013103735.1 Etheostoma cragini | reverse complement strand
CCAGACCCAGACCCAGGCCCAGACCCAGGCTCTTGGTAGGCGGTGTCTGACGACCGGTTGTGGTTAGTTATTGTGACAGTTTTGTTGCTTTCTGGTTTTAATTCCTAACTTTAGGGTGTTATGTCCTAGCTTCCTGTGCCTTTTAGGCAGAAACCAGGGACAGACCTAGACCCAGACCCAGACCGAGACCCAGACCGAGACCCAGACCCAGACCCAGGCCCAGACCCAGACCCAGGCTCACTTGGTAGGCAGTGTCTGACGACCGGTTGGGGTTAGTTTTTGTGACAGTTTTGTTGCTTTCTGGTTTTAATTCCTAACTTTAGGGTGTTGTGTCCTAGCTTCCTGTTTTCAGAGCGATGACCACGCAGGGCAGCGAGTGCAGAAGGGACACTCTTCTCTACTGCTGCTCCTTTTATTTTCATTGTCTGATATAACAGGTGCAATTCTTCATAAATGACATTTCTGGTGTACCTTTGAAGACAGATTACATAGAACTGCGTACATCTCTCTGTCAAAGACAAATGTGAATATATTTCATTGGTTGAGAAGTAAATAACCCGACTATACGTTGCCAAAGTGCCGAGCAGATCGACCGAGGCGGACTCCGTTCTTGGCTAAATGAAGCGTTCAGCTCCAGCAGCCCATTTGGCCGGCAGGACGTCGCCGTTATACTTTGATGTCTCAAATGAATTTCCCTGAGACCTTCTGCGTCCGTGCCAAGCAGATTAGAGCGTGCAGCGCCAAAGTAGACACCGACGGCCTCGTAATCTGCAGACTACAGAATCACAGCCCGAGGAAAACGGACCAGAGGCTTTTCTAAGGACAGCAGCAACCAATCAAAACAAAAACTGTGTTACTATGGAAATTTAACCTACTCCTTCTCAGCTGAGCTGTCTGTGAGGTGACGCTTAGCTGCATGCAGAAACAGATTTGACCCTTTTTAAAGATTTGTTTATTTGGAAATGTTACTGTGTTCAGTTCCTTTCTCAACGACACAAAATCTGACTTTGCTTCTGTTATTTTGATTTATTAGTGTAACTAGAGCTGAACGGGTTTTGAAAATAATCTAATTGCGGGTTTTTTATCACCAATATTGCGATTGCGACCCAATATGCGATTATTTTTTATGCGTAGCGTTAGCCTGCCGAGTTGATGCTTTCTCTGCGAAGTACAGACTGGTTTGCCCTTGCGAGTCACGTGACCAAATCACAGCCTTTGCGATAAGGAAATCATGTTTTAACATGTCGTGATATTATTGCAAATGCAATTAATCGTTCAGCTTTAAGCGTAACTTATCACGGTGCAAATGAATAGACTACACTACATTATATTACAATCCAATGATGTATTATAGGCTTTAAATGACTTTTTTCCAATCATAACCAAATTGATAACCACAGTTAATCATCACTCATAAGCTATTTTGCTATAATGGGAATCACAGCTCTTCAGTTATGAAGAAGGCCTTCTGTTTGTGTGTGATGGTCCTTTGTTTTTGCTGGACTCCACTACAGAGACTTTAGTTACGTGCACAAACACAAATGACCTTTTGCTCAAAGGCCAGTAGCCTCACACATAATCAGAGCTTCACAGTCTAACAAGCAAACATTACACGGCAGTCTCCCAAAAACACGATTTACAATCAGACTCTGAATCTGAATAATTACCAAGTACAATGAGCGAACATGAATTAGCATCTCACATCAGAATTATGCTGAGTTATGCCCCCCAACATAATGACACCTACCCTTGTTTCTGGAAAAAATGCTCTGCTGCACAATAATTAATGCGCTTTGATTATTAATCTAAGACAACTTTGATCATTAATTCATCGTATTAGAGTTAAAAAGCTTTTCTTTGTCTTAAGTGACTTCAAACTGAATACTTTGAGGTTTTAGATTCAATAAATTGAGACAGCAGGTTCATTAACAATGGAATGAACCATAGTTGCTGTCTTAGATATTTTAAAAGCACGAGATGAGCATAACGTGTTTTTGAACGTATCCTGATACACATGAACTGAGACAAAAATAACAGCAAATATCCATCGCAGTGTTTCCCCTATTTTCCATCTGCAGCCACTGTTACGTGTGTAATAACAGCAGGACAGCCGAGTGTCAGTTTCCCAGGTGGCTAGTCTCCTGATTACAAACACGCTTGGTTGTGAGCAACATGCTGACAGATTTAAATTAGACATCATTACTATTAACACAAAATAAATCACGCAGCTTAAACATTTAAGTGCTTGTTTTGGCGCCCACCTTTAGGGGCCAATCCCTTCCTGCATTGCTGGTGACTCATCTCTTAGCTGGGACCAGGAAGTGCAACTGTTGAACCCTGATATCTGCAGATGTTCTTGTGTTTTAGGCTGAGATACATGCAAACCAAGGGTGGGGCTAAAAAGGGGGACACGGGGTGGGGTGGGGGGGGGGTGGGGGGCACTACCCCCTTGGCGTGCAGTTAACAAATTGAAACCACACCAATCGTGGTTTTGTTTTGGCATTTGCTCCTGGAGTTCTTCACCATTATCATAAAAGAAGAAAAAACGGGAGTAACCGGCAAATCAAAGTGCTGTATGGTGGATCTAGTTTATGCTGCTGATGAGAAGAGTGGTTAGTGTTAGATTACATTAGATAGATAATAGTGGGGAAATTCCTTTGTTACAGTAGCATTCTCAACAATAAGAGCAAAAAAACTAACAAACAAACAAACAAACAAACACACAAGAAGAACAGGCAAGCAATGGACAATGAGCAGAAGGTAGACTGAAGTAAATGTGGCGTCTAATAAAGGTTTTGTCAAGTAAAGTGCGGTTGCCATAGTACAAAAACAATATTGCAGTGTAAGTAAGTGACGTTAAAATTAAATTGAATATGTAATTAAAGTGATAAAGCAAAAGTAGGTAACCATAATGTAAGTTAAATTCACCTGTGACCATAAATAATATTGAAAAATGAAGTACTTGTAATGAAAAATATAAATCCAGATAAAGATATACAGAGAGTGTGTGGATTAAATGAAAAACAGGAACAGAAACTACAACATTATCAGGTGGTGCAGGTGTTGTAGAGTCTGACAGAGATGTGTGGATATCCAAGATTTTATAGATATGTAAAGAAACTTGCGAGTGTGTTTTTGGTGTGTTGGTTGCAGGATTGGTCCGCCAGAGTGTAAATGGTCATTAGATCGCCTGACTCTGAGTGACAGGAATGACATTTCCTCCAGCTGCTGCAGGGTGAATGTCCATCAAATGTGATCCATGATCCTCCAGCTGTTTGGAGTCACACATGTGAGTCCAAACAGCTGTTTTACAGGATGCTGCTGTGGGCGTCATCTTAGTTAAAGATTCTCTCATTTCTTTCCCACTGTTTTGTTTCTCTTTTCTTCCCGTGTAACATGCATGCAGACGTCATGTTATTAGTATGCTAGTAACTAAGTAGTAAATCGATTGCAGTATATACTGAAGCATTGGTGTCTTTGTTTCTTTGATTTCAGTTATGCAAATTAGAAAAATTTAACTTTTCTGATTTGCTGACAGATGGTAGTTGGTGTCAAGTTGATGTAACTTGCATTACAGTGATCAACAGCTAGTGTTTTTTTATTCACTACATATCTGTCCTTCCCTGCTTATGCTTCTCCTTTTATCTACCACGCCTCCTCCTTTTCTTGTCTTTCCAGCTTTTTGTTTATCTTATTCTCCCAGCAGCCCTTGCTGTTCTTTCCTCGACATACCCTGTGGTTTTGAGCTTCGATTTCGACTCTCGGTGTTGGTCCTCTCCTTCGTTCACTCTTCAATATTTCCCCCATGGTTTTTTTGAGAGCCCTAAGCTTCCCTCTGTGTCTCTCTCACCCTCTCCTTTCTCCCCCGTGGCTCCGGCAGGGAGCTCCATCAACTCTAGAGGTCTCCGGTGTGTGTGCATGTGTGTGCGTGTGTGTGTGTGTGTGTGGTTGACTTGCTGAGTTTGTATGTGCCTCTGTGCGTGTGGGTGTGTTGTGATGAGTAAATGGCAACTATGATCCCCTGGGTCGCATCTCAAATGTACTCACAGAGAGCCGAGTCATGACAAAGACTGCCTTTCATTACTAGAGAGAGAGAGAGAGAGAGAGAGAGAGAGAGAGAAAGAGAGCGAGAGAGAGAGAGAGAGAGA